>NW_013669921.1:64672-65899 GCF_000517525.1 Limulus polyphemus
AATAAGTATTTTGATTATTTTCGTATTCGTGAACGTAAGTAAATAAGTATTTTGATATTTTCGTATTCGTGAACGTAAGTAAATAAATATTTTGATTAGTTTCGTATCCGTGAATGTAGAGTAAACTAAATATTTTGATTAGTTTCGTATTCGTGAATGTAAAGTAAAATAAGTATTTTGATTAGTTTCGTATTCGTGAATGTAGAGTAAAATAAGTATTTTGATTAGTTTCGTATTCGTGAACGTAAAGTAAAATAAATATTTTGATTAGTTTCGTATCCGTGAATGTAGAGTAAACTAAGTATTTTGATTAGTTTCGTATTCGTGAACGTAGTGTAAAATAAATATTTTGATTAGTTTCGTATCCGTGAATGTAGAGTAAACTAAATATTTTGATTAGTTTCGTATTCGTGAATATAGAGTAAAATAAGTATTTTGATTAGTTTCGTATCCGTGAACGTAGAGTAAAATAAATATTTTTCATATCATTTTGTATGAGTAAGCAATGCGAAATATTTGGGAGTGTTTAAACATAAATTACACACACACATATTCTTGCACTCAAAACCGGTTTATGTGGCACTGCAGTCTTAAAGAAAACCTACAAGAAATACTTATCATGTATAAGTAATTTCTAGCTCTCAAAAACAAATAAAATAAAAACACTCAATTATTATTTCCATAATAGAATTCCTAAAGCAATTTTTGCGAGAGACAAAAATATACATATATAGAAATCATTTTTTAAATGTAAAATATAATATCAATATATAAACTTAATACATAACAAACATACATGCGATTTTTAAGGACTACGTAAGAAAAAGGTAAACATGGCGGCCAAAGGTCAGTTTGAAAAATTCTCTTACATAGATGGCGCCTCTCCCCACAAACAATCAGCAGCGTCACCTATGTTGAGCTTAATGGTAAGCCTATTTTTGTTTTTGTTGCTTCGTTACAATATAAATATTGCTCTAAACACACATGAAATACTTTATTTGTTCGTAACTTAGGCCTAATGTTATCTATAAGCAGTTTAATCTCATATTCTAAAGTTCATTTGGTATATAAGAAAACAGACTTCTCTATAAATAGGTTTTAAAATTCATTCTGGATTTTATATTCAATTGTAATTTCTATATATGTATGTATATATATATATATATATTCGAAAAAAAGTATAATATAATATGGTATGCTAAAGTTTTATTCGCCAGACGTTTATAC
>NW_013669921.1:66833-76726 GCF_000517525.1 Limulus polyphemus
TATATATATATATATATATTCGAAAAAAAGTATAATATAATATGGTATGCTAAAGTTTTATTCGCCAGACGTTTATACATGCGGAGTTAGGCGTTTTACAGAGCACGTGGTATATTTTATACCTAATTTATTGTAAGTAATGGCCGTGTTTGTTGAAATTTCTTTCTTTTTTTTTTTAAAGGACTTCGAAAATATTCTTTAATGGGATTTAATAAAACAGAATAATACATGAAAACAAGAATATAAAATAAATTGTATATACAGACCTGTTTCTTGTTGTTGGAAATACTTGTGATCGCAGAATTTCCTTGATTATTTGGGAGAATGTCATTCAGAGAAATATTGTAGGCAATGGCATACTCAAGTAACGTTAATACCACGAGATTAAGACATACGAAGAGCCAAATGTCCAGGGCGTTGACGTAACCCACGGGAGGAATGGCGCTTCGTGATTGGACAATTTGAGTCACGAGGGTCAGCAAGGACGTTACGCCGAGAGTTACACGTGCTGGAACAGCGTTTAGGTCTAACCAAAAAGACAACCACGACATGACGACCACCAGGGTACTTGGAATATAAGTATTAACTAAGTAGCCCGTTAGATGGCGACAAAAGGTGAAGTGGACAATTAAGGTTGAAAAATTACCTGTTGTGGAGAAAAAAAAAAGATAATTAAAATGGTGACAACTACTAGTTGTAACGAACCTGTTAACTTTTAACTAGGCTAAATAGATACTAAACAATCAAAGCTTTTTTTTTTTTAGTTTCAAAATATGAAGGAAAGCAGAATACAACATGTAACACAGCTCCACATGGTGGATTCAAGAAACAATAAGTAACTGAAAAATCCACGAGTAACCTGCAGATATTATATATATAACTTTTTCATAGTAGTGGTAAAAAATGAAAAAAAAAAAAACGCAAAATGTATCTCCCCATGGATCTAATGAACCCCCCATACCTATTTTGGTGAAGATCCATTCACACCCTGTGAAGTAGTTACATGGACAGACAACAGACAGTACTATTATATTTATATATTAAAACATCGACTGTCCTTATTTCTCCTAACACTCCTTATATAATTAGTATTAACGTGAAGGATTTTACAATGAAACATTACCCATGTTCCAGGTCACCACTTGGGTTTCTTGTACGATTTTGACCAATTTATACTCGGGGAGCTCCCCGCTCCCTATTAGCTTTAGGCTGGGTATCCAATCGTAGCGCCCTCTGCTTTCATTTGTCCATTTAATGAGCACTTTGTCATCTGGGTACGAGTCTGTTATTAAGAGTAATATTGATTATTTAAAGAAACATTATTAGCAAGTAATATAATTATTGGAGTTTCTTTGTTAAAATATATTTAATACAAAAACAAGAAGAACATATCCTACACAGTTAAAAGTTTTATATTAATTTCTAAAAGAAACAAACAAAAAAAAGGTTTTTCTGTTAAAGCGTTAGTAATCTTCGGTTAAATTTTTTTCTCTTTTGTAGACTATTGCAATATATATATATATATATTATATATATATATAAATCGATTTCAGTTAAATTCTGATTAATTTGAATTCACTAAAACGTTTCATTCTAAAACTGATTATTCTCAGTAATTAAATTTTGAGTATTTTATTTTTACAGAAATCGAACCTCTTTCATGATATTCCCGCCATAAATCTATGTTTCAAAAAATATTTGCCCGAGTTAATTCGGACAAACCATTTCTCGCCGTATTTTTAATTATTTGCCCGAATTTATTCGCATGTTATCACGTATTACAATAGGCTATCAAACAGCAAAATAATAACAAAAACCTTTTTGTGAGTTTATTTCTAAAAACCTAACACGGAAAAGGTTAAAAATCCATGTCAGGATCATACAAAATACACACAGAAGTTCACCACACACAGCAAGTACTCCAAACACACACACACACACAATAGCTACACTATACACAGTTGCCCAAAAGGTGTAGCAATCACACAAAATACTCTACACATACAGTAGCTACGTTTTGGGCAACTGTGTATAGGGTGTAGCAGTCACACAAAATACTCTACACATACAGTAGCTACGCTATACACAGTTGTCCAAAAGGTGTAGCAGTCACACAAAATACTCTACACATACAGTAGCTACGCTATACACAGTTGTCCAAAAGGTGTAGCAGTCACACAAAATACACTACACATACAGTAGCTACGCTATACACAGTTGTCCAAAAAGTGTAGCAGTCACACGAAATACACAACAGTTAAACTATTTACATAACTATATGGTACGATCTCCGACTCGCATAACAAAGAATAACGAAGTTCAGTAATTTCCCTGTTAATATATGAAACTTACGAGTTTATCCACCAGGATATATTTGATTCTAATTAACATAGGGACAAATATCATTTATCTATCCAATAATATTAAACACATTATTACTGACAACCGACTTACAGTAAAAGTCGGCAGATGGCACCAGTGTCTACTTACATAAACCAGTCCTCAGCTGACAAGTTTGCTTGTCCATCGGATAATCCTTCAGGTTCATAGGGCAGCTAACATGAAGAAGGTATCTAAGGTAAGATAAACATCGATGAAGAACAACACAGCAGTGATTAATTTAACTAAGAAAAACGTGGTCGATGCATTAAATATGTTGTGTTTATGTCTCCTTGGAAACTAGGAGATTGAAGCCACAAACAAAAGTTACTTTAGAAATTATGACCTCGTGTCAAAACGAGTATAAGGATCGAAATGAAAATCCTAACAAACATCACATGAATTAATCCATTCTACGTCTCGGGTGAGGCAGGCCTAAATATAGTTAATAGCATAAGCGAGAGAAACATGGAAATAAATTAATAATAGTTTACAAACTGCCAACAACGTTTTATACTTATTTTACTGGAGGACGGGAGCTAGCGTTCTTTCTCGGATCGTAAAGTCATATTTCAAGAATACACGCATGCAAACAGCTTTTAACAATGTGTAATCACGTTAGCTGTAGTGAGCTGGCCTAATAAGGTCTGAGGTCAAACACGAAATCGCTATAAATATTATAAACTTGGCATGTTTAAATGTACGTCTGTACTTAATTAACACCCCATCCCTATTGACTTAACATTTGACGGTTTCCCCCGCGGAAAGAGACCCTATAAAGGGTATTATCCTACAGGTAGGTTTTGTCGATAATTGAAATGAAACAGAAAATACATTATACATTTTTTAATTTTAATGATTTTTATATTATTATCGTGTCTTGTTATTGAAACTTGGGAGCATCCGTAAAGAAACGAATCTAATATTTATACTTTTATTAATTTTAAACTGATAGGAATAAAAAGTTTATACAAACTAAAAACATATATATTTTATTTCATTTTATCAAGCACTTCCCTGAGTAAAATAGAGTCGTTTCATTGGATACTGTGTTACAAACGTCACTTCAAACAATAAATAACTGAAAAGTTATAGACTGAATATAATTTGTCAGGTGGAGCTCTCACGGCCGTCCGCTCTTTGGCTTTTCTTTGATTGGCTGTGGAGTGAGAGATAGATCCACGTTCATAAATTAAACGTGAGTTAACTAGTACAAGTAAAATAATAAGTGTGTCATCATGTCGGCATGTACATAAATATTCTTCATTAATTAAAAAAATATCTAAATTCTACAAAAATATATATATAAACCGACAGCTCAGTGAGACAAAAGTAATAAATTATTATCAAAATACGCTAACATACAAAGTGATTCAAAATTTATAAGAACCCTAACACATTATTAAAAAGGAAAGAACCAAAGCGACCTCTATCTAGACAACAAATCGTAAACGCAAACGTAAAAGGTCAGTTCAAAGAGATATTTTGTTTGTTTGTTGCTAAGCCCAAATGTGCTATCTGTGCTCTGTCTACCACGGGTATCTAAACCAAATTTTGAACGTCGCAAGCCCCTGAGCCACTGGGTGGAGGGGAGGGGTATCAAAGTATCTATTTCATCGTAAGATTTGCTGCTGTCGTCGTTCCTGTTCTGATTGGATAACAAAATGAAATAATTTACAGAATAAGGTAAAAAGTAAAATCAAATATGATAATTGGATAAATTAAAACTCCTTATAAATATCAAATGAAAGAATATACCAAGGTCGTGACGGAGTCGGTAGAAAACAGAAACGCAACGTTAAGTTTATTCTGATTTAAAGCTATAATACATATGATTATTTAGTAATACGTTTAAAATCAGAAGTAATAAATTTTTATGTATGTGTTTGTTTGTCTATGGAATTTTGCACAAAACTGCTCAAGGGCTATTTGTGCTATTCATCCCAAATTTTGAAGTTATAGACTAGAGGGGAGGCAGCTAGTCAACATCACCCACCGCCAACTCTTGGGCTACTCTTTATAACAACGAATAGTGAGACTGATCGTCACATTATAACGCCCTCAGGACTGAGAGGGCAAGCATGTTCGATTACGGGATTCGAACGTATGACCCGCAGATTGTGAGTAAATTACTCTACACACCAGGCCATACCAGGGCCCTTACGTATAGTTGCCAGTTTGAGCCCCCAATTACCAAGAGAAAACTAAAGGAAACAGTAAACTAAAATTTTCGATAATTTAGGGAAAAATTTCTTTATTATTATTTTTTTGTTTCTTAATTTTATGGGAGTTTTTTTTTTTTTCTTTTCGGGATAAACCTATTTCTGCAGAGATACTGAATCAACATACTCCACCTACCGAGCATCTCGAAAAATGGTTTTATCGGGTAGAATTCTGACATTTGTATTTGGAACAGAAGTTGTGAATAAAGAACCACTTTTGGTGTTTTCAAAGTATATGTTTGGAGTCCAAATTTGATTGGTTATACGATCTGGCAGGTTAACTGGTCGATCTGATTTAACACAGTCCACTAAAAGTCGAGTGTCTTCCCACATATCAATGAAATACAGATGTAGGTAAAAATCCTGAAATCAAGAGAAATGGTATTACTTAAAACAGAGACTAAATATATTAAAAATAAACGTTTACATGTAAATCACATTAACAGAAACTCTAGAACATGTAACTTAGTAGGATGATTAGAAACTCAAAAAAAAAAAAATCTTGATACTTTCCATAATATCGGTCTATTTATTTATTGACTTCACTCTGGCGAATCGTTAAGTTATTGTGGGTGTTTCTCTTCAACTGAGATTAGTTATTTAGCAACATGACTGTAGAGTAAAGACACTGATCTCACCATGGTCTCCTCATTTAGGTCGTAAACGTCATACAATTGGATGGAGGCGTACACGCGCACAGGTTCTACAAGGAAAAGAAGGAAATAAGATAGATGATCGCAGGTAACATTAAGTCTTTCTTAACAGTGAAACCGAATATCTTTTATATATATATATATTGTTTTACTTTGTTTTAGTTTTTCTTACTTTTTTTGAATATTGTATTTTATCTCCTTACCGTCTTTATATTTATTGTGAAACCTTTAGGTTTAATTTCAGGTTGGGTTGTATACTGTTTCTTTGATTTTGTTACTAAGCAACTAACTTTCCATAATCGGCTGCAGACAGAGAATATGTAGTTAGGCTTAGACATTATGGGTAAATGCACCTGAATCGGGTTTCATTGAAATTAAGAACAAAGCTACACAATGGGCTATCTGTGTTCTGCCCACCACGAGTATCAAAACCCGGTTTCTAGCGTTGTAAGTTCGCAGACATACCGCTACGCCACTGTGGGGGGGGGGGGCATTCCTCTAATGATTTCAGGTTTGTTGTTTTACAGTAGATTCTTACCCGCGTCAGTCCTATAACATTAAGACTTTGTATATATATATATATATTCATTGGCCGTTATTTCTGTACGTTTTAATTTGGATTAAATGTGAGTCGTGAAGGTACAGAATGTCTATATATATGATATGGTTCTATTCCTCAATAGGTTCTACAATTATTTCTAAAATAGTTCAGTTTTAAGATTGCTCCATCTTTCACAAAAAAGTTATATAGTAATAAAGCCCTCAACGTTGTAAAAAATATAGGAGGTGAAGGGAGGAGTACATTTATGGGGAAGATTCCCCCTGCCTCATGGAAGGAAATCCCTCTAGGTACAAGTGTTTTATGATGAAAATAAACATATTAAAAATATACTCTCCAAATTCACTGCTACACAAACAGAAAAAAGACGTAGGCTTGATTAACTATATATATTACTGAGCCCTAACTAGGCTTGTTTAACTATATATATTACTGAGCCCTAAATTCATAACTACATAAACAGAAAAAAGACGTAGGCTTGTTTAACTATATATATTACTGAGCCCTAAATTCATAACTACACAAATAGAACAAGGTCTAGGCTTGATTAACTATATAGATTATTTAACCCTAAATTCATAACTACACAAATAGAACAAGGTCTAGGCTTGATTAACTATATATATATTACTGAGCCCTAAATTCATAACTACACAAATAGAACAAGGTCTAGGCTTGATTAACTATATAGATTACTGAACACTAAATTCATAGCTACATAAACAGAACAAGGTCTAGGCTTGATTAACTATAGAGATTACTGAGCCCTAAATTCATAGCTACATAAATAGAACAAGGTCTAAGCTTGATTAACTATATATATTACTGAGCCCTAAATTCATAACTACACAAATAGAACAAGGTCTAGGCTTGATTAACTATATAGATTATTAAACCCTAAATTCATAGCTACATAAATAGAACAAGGTCTAGGCTTGATTAACTATATAGATTATTTAACCCTAAATTCATAGGTACATAAATAGAACAAGGTTTAGGTTTGTTTAACTACATTGATTACTGAACCAAATGTTTGCCCTCTAGTATTGTGTGTTCCATATGGAATACAACGTTTTGATTGGTTATTAGTAGCAAGTGGTATCTTTCTGGTAATATAGGAAGAGCATTTAATTTCAAAATTATTAGTTTTTAGCGCAGATCTACATTATGAGCTATCTGGACTTGTCTTTCGTGGGAATCGAACCCTACATGTTAGCGTTGTAAGTCTCTATCTTTTTTCCCCCTTTTTGTTGAAAGATTTTCCACTGGAGGCATCGCGATCGATATACAGTAAAACGTTTGAGACACAAAACAAACTCGTAATTTAGACGAAAAACAATAACATGGAAAGTACGTAAAAAATACAAATAAAACAAAACAATTAAAGACACTGAAGGAAAATGTAACAGTTATATCGTGTTGAAGAGATTTTAGCAGGTGCAGTATGAGTGAAAATTGTTATCGGTATCAATCATATCTAGAATAATCAAAACCAGTTTTCTTTCTAATTTGAGCCTCGTGAAAAGATAACTTAAAAAAAAAAAACATTTATTACCCTAAATACTCTTCGACCGTTCATTATAGAATAATTAACGTAAGTCTAAGAATTAGCACTGACCAACTAGGGGTGGGGGAGGCATGACAAAATTAAATACTAATTAACTGAGATAGAAATAATGAAAATATATTTATATATGCATTTATTGCTATATTTATTTATTTTCATTTCTCGTGTGCTTTTTTTATATTTCCCGGCCATGTCAATCAAAGCAAGTGGGCAGTAGCAACTCCACCATTGGTTAATCCGCCACAGTTTTGGCAGATTTGATAAATGAACGTGTAGGCTACCTTCGCATACGCCATTTTTTGTTTGTTTATTCAGTGAATTATTTTATGTTTGAATAAATCTAATGTTGCTCAAAACATCGTTATTTAAAATAAGCTTGTTTCTTAACTTTGTTTAACGCAAACAGGAGTTTATTATGAGACATTTCTATAAACGTAAATAAAATCACGACCTATATTTTATTTACATTTATAGAAACCCGTGTTTATCTCAATATTGTGTTTTATTACTTATTTTATCTTAAGGCAGTTTGTATTCTAGACTAATAACTAGGAAAAAAACACATTCTATCCACAAAGTTAAGTGACATATAAGTTACTGGAATATAAGATATATATATATATATATACATACATGGGCGTAAACTAAAGTTTATAAGAAGTGTTTGACTACTTCAAAATAGTGTGTTCATCGAATTAACACTTGCTGTCTTATTTGCTTTACGGAATGACGGTTAAAATACGAAGTATTTTGAAGTTAGGATCTAAATATAGATAAACGTAACGGCTCAATAAATTTGACTACAGCTTTGAGTTGATATTTAAAGACGTATTAAACAGAGAGAAGATTGTAATAATTCAAAGGTTAATTTACGTTGACTGATGTCAATATTAGGCCTAGGACAATTAATATTTATGTAGACTGACATTACAATATGTGGAAATTAGGCCTAGGACAATTAATATTTATGTAGACTGACATTACAATATGTGGAAATTAGGCCTAGGACAATTAATATTTATGTAGACTGACATTACAATATGTGGAAATTAGGCCTAGGACAATTAATATTTAAGTAGATTGGCGTTAGAATAAAGTCGCGTTTTAACAGAAAGTAGAATATTCATTTTCACTATATATATAATATAATAGCCAAATGTGTGTCTGTCTGTCACGCTCTGTACGTCCTAAACGGTTAATCATACAAAAATAATTATGTATATATATCAAAATACTTCTTTTCCAAGTGCAGTACAGGAAAATTATTATTATTAAAAATTAATTTTTTGCAATTCCTAAAATTTCATATCGATATCAACATCGATCCGCCAGTCTTCGTGTGTGGTAAACGGTCAGTCTGAAAAAAGAACTTATTGAGAACAAAATGTTTCTTTTTGTGAGACAATTTCTCGAAAAAACAAACGGGACTTCCTCCGTTGACTGACTGAAATAAATATTTTGAACATAGGAGCATGAACGGAAAAGCGCATAAAGAGAAGAACGCATTTGAGTATGTATTTGTTCTTGTACGGTTTATACGTATTTCTTGTTTGTCAGTATTATATACATGCATGATATTATTGTACCACGTCAAATAAATTGATTTGAATTGAATCTCCCCCTTTCACACTTCTTATAGTAATGAAAACTGTCAAAAAGCTTTCAATTCTAAATGGCAGCGGCCTTTTCTTGCGCTCAGTAAAATGACAAGTAACGGTGGCATCCAGCGAATAAAAATAACCGCGGCTACTTAGCGAGCCTGAGCACTGGATGCACCCATTGCATCGAAACCAAAACATTTTTGCCAACAATGCATTACAGTCAGTCTCCTTTGCTTAAAAGCATACGCAATGCAATTTTCATTATTGAAATAACACAAGAAATGACAAAAGACGGTTGTAAACGGCCCACTAGACAATCATATTGCATATACGCTCCAATCCAAGGGATTGGGTTGAATTAACATTTTACATTTATTCATTACTATTTTTAAAATTACCGTTGAATTGTTTTAACGAGCATCTGCTTGTAATTTATAATTTATTTTACCGGGTTAACATTAAATTTATTCACTTATTTGAACCATCTGTTTAATTAATTTAAGCATTATATTTATCCAAACAACAAATTAATTCACTAAATAAGCGGAAGTTGGCGTACACGAATGTTTGTTTGTTTGTTGGATTTCGCGCAAAGGTACTAGAGGGCAGTCTGCGCTAGTCGTCCCTAACTTTAAAATGGTAGACTGGAGGGAAGGTAACACCACACACCGCCAACTCGTGAGCTACTCTAATCGAATATTAGGATCTGTGGGGGCGGTAACGATTAAGAAGTATTAGAGGTATTGTATAATTCTAAAATTAACATATGTTCTACACTTAAACGGGTAGTTTATTGTACAGGGGAAACTTGCTATACAATTTTGTTTAAGCACTTATTCTACATTTAGGCCCGGCATGGCCAGGTGGATAAGGCGCTCGACTCGTAGTATGAGGGTCGCGGGTTCGAATCCC
>NW_013669921.1:77669-79679 GCF_000517525.1 Limulus polyphemus
CTTCGGAAAGAATTTTTACGGAAAATTAACAAACGAACAGAGACGTAACAATACTTTTACCTTTAATAGGCTTGCGATTTTTTTGTTTTGATCTCAATTCAGTAAGAGTCTTTATTCTTTTTTTTTACCAAAAATTCACTAACTTTGAAAATTGATACAAGTCAAATCTTGAGACAACTTTTCATCTTCTACCATATTTCCCTAACCTTTGTTGTTTCTTTATACTTTCAATTTATATTTCAACTTTAAATAAATAATAGCAATGTTCTGAAGACCTGTAGTATTTATTTGATCCAAATTTGAACTTATATTGATAATACCAAGGTGAAAAACAAAATGATTTGGTAATCTTTTCCTTACGTGTTTATTACACTGCTAAATTAGGGACGGCTAGCGCAGATAGCCCTCGTGTAGCTTTGCGCGAAATTCCAAAACAAACAATCCTTGTGCGTGCTCGCGTGGCGTGTGATAACCTTTACGTGTTCGCGTGCAATTGAATTTTTATCTCCCGTTTCTCACAGAAGTTAAATTCCTAACAATTAATAGCGTAGTTTGTTAGAAGGAAGTAGCTAAAATACAGTGCGAATTGTCCGATTTCCGGTTTATCTATTATACTACTGACATAAATACGAATATTCGTGGCCAGCTTTTTATTTTACTGACGAGCCAGCTGTCAAGGCCTAAACCCGTATCAAGAGATGAAATGTAAAACATGTGTTTCGTATGTTTGATTTAGATAGTATTAATCTCATTTATCTCTTGACCTCTTCCTCAACTCCCACTGATTTGTAGGGCTTATAACACTAAAATTCGTGGTTCGTTACCAGTAGTGGGAAGGTCTTTATTTCTTGTACCTCCTCTGATTTTATTTCTTCATTCCTATCCTAGCCCCTATATTTTCTCCCACTAAAAGTTGATCCTAGCTCCTATATTTTCTCCCACTAAAAGTTGATCCTAGCTCCTATATTTTCACCCACTAAAAGTTGATCCTAGCTCCTATATTTTCTCCCACTAAAAGTTGATCCTAGCCCCTCTATTTTCTCCCACTAAAAGTTGATCCTAGCTCCTATATTTTCTCCCACTAAAAGTTGACCCTAGCCCTATATTTTCTCCCACTAAAAGTTGATCCTAGCTCCTATATTTTCTTCCACTAAAAGTTGACCCTAGCCCTATATTTTCTCCCACTAAAAGTTGATCCTATCTCCTATATTTTCTCCCACTAAAAGTTGATCCTAGCTCCTATATTTTCTCCCACTAAAAGTTGATCCTAGCCCTATATTTTCTCCCACTAAAAGTTGATCCTATCTCCTATATTTTCTCTCACTAAAAGTTGATCCTAGCCTCTATATTTTCTCCCACTAAAAGTTGATCCTAGCTCCTATATTTTCTCCCACTAAAAGTTGATCCTAGCCCCTATATTTTCTCCCACTAAAAGTTGATCCTATATTTACTCCTACAAACTTACATGCAAAGTGTAACAAGAACAACTTTTGCTGATTTTTTACCGATTTCGAAAGGAGGTGACTCCACCTTTTCGTAGCCCACTGGTATTATACTATCATACATCGTTGATCCATTGCATCTAAGAAAAAATAAATAAACATATTAATTAGATAAATAAAAAATATTCTCAGGAAATCTGCATACAAACTGCAATACATTTGTGAAACGTTCGTTTTGCAGCCACACTGCAAATATATATATATATTTCATTGTAACACAGTTATTTTGGATCAGCGATAAGTCTGCGGGCTTACAACTTTAAAAATCGGGTTAGATTCCCCGTAGTGGACAGAGCACAGGTAGTTTCTTGTGTATCTTTGCGAAATGTGGCTTTTCTCTGAAACAAACAAATCGTACACTAAAACATTGTTGGAAACTACAGTTAACGCAATGTGGCTTTCTCTCTAAAACAAACAAATCGTACACTAAAACATTGTTGGAAACTACAGTTAACGCAATGTGGCTTTCTCTCTAAAACAAACAAATCGTACACTAAAACACTGTTGG
>NW_013669921.1:80679-84573 GCF_000517525.1 Limulus polyphemus
CTCCAAAACAAACAAATCGTACACTAAAACACTGTTGGAAACTACAGTTAACGCAATGTGGCTTTCTCTCTAAAACAAACAAATCGTACACTAAAACACTGTTGGAAACTACAGTTAACGCAATGTGGCTTTCTCTCTAAAACAAACAAATCGTGCACTAAAACACTGTTGGACACTACAGTTAACGCAATGTGGCTTTTTCTCTAAAACAAACAAATCGTGCACTAAAACATTGTTGGACACTACAGTTAGCACAAGATAATCGCTGTCCAAGTAAACAGGTTTTATAACTCTTCATTTTGTTTTCCTACTAAAATTAACGATTTTCTTCTCTTTTTTTCAAAATCTCATCTGCAGTTCAGTTATCCTTTTTTATGTTTTATTTTTAGCGAAAAGTTTTATTTAAAACAAAATACAGATCTTGGTAAATACTCTGTTAAGATTCATTCTCTTTTATCGACATACGGTTCTTAAAAACGTTAAATTTGTTGTTGCTTGTTATCAAGCACAAAGCTACACAAAGGGCTATCTGTGCTATGCTCATCACGGGTATCGAAACCCAAATTTTAGAAGTATAAATCCGCAGACATACCGCTGTGCCACTGGGGGGGGGGGGCAACGTTAAATCTAACGGCTCTGAATTTAAAATATCAAGAATTCAGACGATTGGTTACCTTGACAACAACCCTTCACTACTGCGTTTATTTTGTTGTTAAGCATGTAGCTGCACAATGGGCTACTGTACTTTGCACTGCGAGAGTAGAGAAGCCCAATTATCAGTGTTATTAGCTCTCAGACATGCCTCTGACCTCCAGGGGAGAACTATGCCAAGTTACAATGCTAGAAACCGGGTTTCAGTATCCGTGGTGGGCAGAGGACAGATAGCCCATCATGCTGCTTTGTGCTTAACTTCAAACAAACCATATTTTTTTCGTACGATGGTTTCTACGACCTTCAATTTTTTTTTTTATATTTCCTATTATTTTACCTAAAATTATACAATATTATTCCCAAATCTCTAGATTATTTACACTCATCATTAAGTTGATAGATATGACCTGTTTTCAAAGATCTTCTAGGCAGAAGGAATCAAAAAAGTCTCGATAAAAACAAGAAATAAATTTGAAGAACTAGCAAATCAGGCCCGGCATGGCCAGGTGGTTAAGGCACTCGACTCGCAATCTGAGGGTCGCTGGTTCGAATCCCTGTCACACCAAACATGCTCGCCCTTTCAGCCGTGGGGCGTTATAATGTGACGGTCAATCCCACCAATTCGTTGGTAAAAGAGTAGCCCAAGAGTTGGCGGTGGGTGGTGATGACTAGCTGTCTTACACTGCTAAATTAGGAACGGCTCTAGCGCAGATAGACCTCGTGTAGCTTTGCGCGAAATTCAAAAACAAAGTAGCAAATCAACAAAGATGTAGCTAGTTTGTTATGTAACTTAAACCTTCTCGTGACGTATTGTAATATATCCGGCATCTCAGAGTTTTGTTTGAAATATGAAAGATTTAAAAGGCGTTTTTGGTTCACTAAATCTTCATTTGGTTCGAAACGAATAGTTTCTTTATAGTTAGTACTACGTGACCGGGTAGAGACAAGTTGCATTTTCTGGTCCATGGGTTGTAGTTATTGGCTTGATGGACTACAGATCGGGAAGGTCTAAGGTTCGAGCCTGTGATACGTCGTCAAACATGCTTCACACTTTTAATTTTGGGAGTGCTATAAAGTGACATTAAGTCCTACTATTTGGTTAAGACTAGCAGTGTAAGCGGTGGGTGCTGCTGACTTATTGTCAGTATTTCAAAATTGGGGACGATATACCCGACCTTTGGGGGTCTCTGATTTCGCCATTTAGCCCATGAGTCACGGGTTGAAAATACTCTATTTGACTATTCCATAAACAGGTTGATTTGGAAAGGAAGTTTCTCGGAAACTCATCAAACAATGGAATGGTGAAATAGTTTGAGAAGTTAGTTTTAAAGTAATGTAAAGTATGATAGATTTCAGAAATAACTAGAAAACTCAAAAACCAAATTACCTTTTTTTAACCCAACATCGTCGTTTAATAGCTTTCAGAATAACACCAGTCCCTATTTTTCATCTATTATTGAAGAATCAGTACAACTACTGGCAATTTGAAGCGAACATGGACGCGTGTTTATAACATAACTAACAAATTCATTTTTTTACTTTTTGTTGGTGATAATAATTTTAAAGGATAAGTCTTTGTTATCGAGAGTATTTCTGGTGGATTTATTACTTATTAAAGACTAATTTCCTGTAGAAACTAAATGACCAAACACGACATGACTAGTCAGCAACTAAGTAAATACTACAATAAAAAAGGCTTAGTTATTCGTTGTGCTAACCAAATAAAAAGCTAGACTTTTACGCTTAACGCTAAAATAAAACTTGGGGATTATTTATATTACATATGTTTATATTTGTTTAATAAAGTTCGGTACAGGAAAGACCTGAAAAACTGTTTAATATCAAAAATTAGGAAACAGGCGTGACATCTGGTGAGTATTTTAGGTACTAGATTAGTTAGGATATTCCAGTAATATCACGTAATCTAAACGTTCTATTAAAGCTTTACTTTGTTATTCAATTCTACAAAGATTTAATAATCTATGAGTCACCTGAATCAACAACCCGCCGTGACACAGACAAAGATAACAAACTACCACTACGGACACTCCGCCAACACTTGAAACACTACAGATACTTCGCCAACACTTGAAATACTACAGTTACTCCATCAACACTTGAAACACTATAGTTACTCCATCAACACTTGAAACACTACAGTTACTCCATCAACACTTGAAACACTACAGATACTCCATCAACACTTGAAACACTACAGTTACTCCGCCAACACTTGAAACACCACAGATACTCCGCCAACACTTGAAACACTACAGTTACTCCATCAACACTACAGTTACTCCGCCAACACTTGAAACACTACAGATACTCCGCCAACACTTGAAACACCACAGATACTCCACCAACACTTGAAACACTACTGATTGTAACTGATGGACTCTAGTCAGATTAGGGACGTTTATTGTAACTGATGGACTCTGGTCAGTGGTCAGACTAGGGCTTTGCCTAAGAAGATACAACATTGATTGTTGGTGATGCGAGGAATCCACGAACTTTGTAAAGACGTAAGGACCGCTTTACTTAGGTAGCTGAAAGTTAACTCGTGACCGTCGTAATGTATCAAGATACATTAATCCTACTAGATGTTATCAGTTACTTGCCATGTTAATTATACTTTTATCTAAAGGCCAATATTAGTAAGAAAATAAAGCGAAACTAGTTGTACTTTACCAAATATATTACACGTATTGTTTGATGAAACTAAAAAATAGCTATCTTGTTCTGTATTGTTTGTTTTGTTTTACTTGAAACTACTCAACTCATTTTCACTAGACGAGGCTTTTAATGGATTGAATCAGCCTTCGGCATGCTACCAATAAAATACTAAAGCCTTATTTTAGTCCTGGAATTAACTTATTACGAGCGTGGAGTATTTTCCCACCAGAATGGCACCTTAGGTCCAAACGGCAAGATCAGAGAACCTTCAGATATGACAGTCCCTATTCTTGAGCTACAGTCGGCAGCCTCCACCGCCACAATGGCTTAATCCAGCTCTTTGAACTGAATAACGGAACTGACTATCAATTTTATAACGAGTCCACAGCTGAAAGTTCGGAGTGTGTACAGTGAAATCACGTTTCGAGCCTTGGACCCAGTGACTTGCAACCCGGCACACTAACAACTTGGTCAGGTTTGGCCCGGACTGATTAGAAGTCTTATATTGTTTGTTTTGTTTGTTTTTAATTTCGCGCAAAGCTACACTAGGGCTATCTATCTGCGCTA
>NW_013669921.1:85483-88202 GCF_000517525.1 Limulus polyphemus
GAACCCGCGACCCTCAGATTGCGAGACGAGTGCCTCAACCACCTGGCCACGCTGGGCCGTAGCCTTATACGGGGAAGTCTAAATACATATTAAAAGCTTTAGAAGCTGAACATCTAGCAATGTAGTTTGTCAATTCATCTGAGTATTGATTAATATTGTCCACAAGCGGTTCATCAGCAAGTTTACGGACTTACAATGCTGGAATCCAGGATCTGATCCCCGTCGTAGAGATCGCGCGTAAATAGTGTATTGCGGGTAACTTTTTGTTAGTTGCAAGAACTTATATCAGTCAGCTCAGTTTGGAAGAATGGCTGAGCGTGGCCTAATGGTTAGCGCTCAGGGCTGCGGATGTCCGAGTCCGTGACATGTCACTGAACACGTTTCAGTTGTGGCCGCGCTATAATAGTGACAGTCAATTCGGTTAAAGTTATGTCAGAGGAATCTTAATTTCTCTGACCTGGCCGTTTAATACATATGGCGTGTAATGTGGCCTTCAGAATGAAAGTACCACTTATCATGCTTATCTATTAATAACTGATGTAAAATATGATAAACGTTGAAATTATATAATATCCACGAGGTATAACCGGTAAACATCTCGACGAGGTATAACCGGTAAACATCTCGTCTAAACAGGCTATTTCTATCCTGTAATTTTGTTAAGGTTAATTTTACAACTCTTCGACACGTCCCGTGAGTTTCCCCCTCATTATACTTTTCTGTACATAAACTTATGATAAATGAATATTGCTGTGATCGCCCCCTAGCGGAATCTTGAAGAAACTAAAAATGTTTCGTTGTTGTTACGTGATTCACCCAATATTAGGTTTTTATCTTGGTTTTTGCTTCATTTTTTGAAGAAAAAAAAAAGCTGACTAATTCTTTTCTAAATCTCTATTTTCCTTGTTTCTTGAATTTTGTGAAAAGCAACACGAGGGTTATCAGGGCTAGCCATCTCCAATTTTGAAGTGATAGACTGGAGAGAAGGCAGATGGTCAACACCCATTGCCAATTCTTGGTGTACTCTCGTCAGACCGAATGGTTGGATTTGATCGTCACAACATGAAATATGTTGCCTTGAAAATAAAATCATTGTTTTTCTCTTTGTCGTTTCTAGTGAAGTTTGAGTTAAATTTTCCATGATAAAACATGTATTTCAGTAAGACTGTCGTAAGATATACCTTTAAAATAGACGGATATTTATTCGGAGTCATTTGTATTTTTATTTATTTTTTTTTACTTTCGTAGAAACTGTATTTAAGTGACTTTTTCGTAAGTATTATTGGTCTGTTGAAACAAGTCTGACTAGACTTTAAAGCACAATTCATCTGTTGAAACAAGTCTGACTAGGCTTTAAAGCACAATTCGAGACTTGTTTCAACAGATTGTGTTTTAAAGTCTTGTCAGACTTGTTTCAACAGACGAATTGTACTTTAAAGTCTAGTTTTTGTCTGTTGAAACAAGTGTGACAAGACTTTAAAGCACAATTCGTCTGTTGAAACAAGTCTGACAAGACTTTAAAGTACAATTCGTCTGTTGAAACAAGTCTGACAAGACTTTAAAGCACAATTCGTCTGTTGAAACAAGTCTGACTAGACTTTAAAGCACAATTCGTCTGTTGGAACATAGTAATTTGTTATACAGTTTAATAAGGTAAGCAGGTACTGTAGATTGTAAAACTCTCAATAGTAAATGTTGCTAAAGAAACAGTATCGTTTCAAACTATAGACGTTTGAAAAAAAAGTAATTATTTAGAAAACACCTAACTTACCTATCGTGTTCACTTTTAACTTCTTTAAGGCTTAAGAGCAAAATCACATACACAGTTTTTCTCCACCAATTGGACCAACAGCAAGCTGTCATCATGTCGTGAAACAACAGAAGCAACCTTAACTCTGTAAAGCTGAAATGAAATCCTCTAGAAAAGTTGCCTGAAGGTTTAGATAAAATGTCGTGTGCGGCGGAAAACGTCATTCAAAAAACAAGTAATTTCAGTACGCTTAAAAGTCAATAACTACCCTTATAATGGGCGTTTCTTTTACAGAGAGGTCCTTTTACCTGATTGGCCTAGCTGACTTAGATATCATGTATCAGTAGGAATATTATAACAAGTTATTGTTCCTTCACATAAAAAGACAGACTAATTCATTCAGTTAGTCTGATATAACTTACATGGATGTGACAACTGTGCAAGCAGTTCAATCTGTCAGTGAAGTTGTTTCTAATTCTCAAAAGTACATAATTCTGATTACCTCACAGACTCATTAACACGACCCTAAAATACGTTTAGATCAATCTGTATAAAAACGAGCCTTTATGCAAAATAAACCGTTACCGTATACATAATGGAAGTAGAACTAAATGCATCTCCTCTATAAATACCTACATTAGGTATAAGAAGTCCGGTACAGGAAAGATGTTTTTGTTTTTTATATATATATAAGTACACTGCTAGTAGATAATCTCGTGAAACATGTGTGATTTTATCTATGGAACTGCTCGTGAATGTACAGGATTTCCCCACAAACCTAACGTAAGTGAAAGTGATAATAACAAATTAAATGTTGACTGTGTTACATACGTGGACGTGGCCTAAGAAAAGGGGTCAGAGCGAGTAATCGGACGAACATTGGCCCTCAGTACAAATGCTGACCATCATGTGGTAATGAATTGAACATTTTCCCGAAGAATGAACAAAATTGAAACTATCGTACAGGAG
>NW_013669921.1:89187-92864 GCF_000517525.1 Limulus polyphemus
TGAGAAGTTGGCTCCACTTTTTTCTTTTTTTGCTGTGGCATAAAGTATACATACGACATTGATAATGATTAAATTATATTTCTTGTCCCCACATTTTGGCCCCAAATCCAGGTCACGGAGGGTGGAATGAGCATCACTTCTTCTGTTGTTCAATTGAAATAAAATCTGGACGTTGTCCTTGATCACGATTTATAAGATTGATATACAGAAGTTAAAATACCCAAATCTAATGTTGACTGAACATGTCCGACGACGTATTTAAGTGATATCTCATAAGGGGGCTCGGGAAAAGGGGCGCAACGGGGGGGGGACGAACGACCTGCCCAATATTCTAAAAAGGTTCATAATCTTCTGATTTCGTTCAATAAATACTTGACTTTCATGTGAATCACTTAAATAATTTGTGTAGGAGAAAAGGCCCACGTTTTTTTTTATGAAAGACCGCACACACACACACACACACATACATACATACCCAGCAGTGCTGGATACGCCCTTAACTAGTGAGTTTAACATTTTTAATTCACAGCCTAATTATTAATCAAAAATCGCCGCCTTATAATTGAGCCAATATCGTAAGTGTTGCTTAAGATTATCAATTAAAGTACACAGGAAAAAGCCAACCTGAACCTTCAAAATGGCAGGGAGGAGAAGTGGGTAAGAATGATGCGAGAAAAACATTGGTTATAATAAGGGAAAAACCGATTCCAAGAACTTTGTAACCAAGTCATTTCTCGAGGTGAATGCCGTAATAAGAACATACTGAAAAAAAAAAAAACGTATAGAAAGAAGCTGCCTTCATCGGACATATCTGGGTTTTTTGTTGTTGTTGTTGGACATTGTCCAAAGTTCGCCCTCTATTTTAAGCTGTAAATGTATCTGGGGAACTTTTTTTAGTTACCATGAGAGTACCACTATTCATTGTTGCTATTTTTTAGCCTCTCGTTGGATGCATATTTTCTATGAAAGCTGTTTATTTCGCATATTTTCACCTATTAGAAGACATCACACTTTACTTATGATGGCTAGAGTGCGACTTGTTAAAGGTATCTTTCTGGATGGCTCAGGTACCCCAAGATCATTCATATTCTTTTGTTTTCTAATGTCACTAAGTGCAAGAGATCTACTTGTGTTGAGAATTCTAAATCCCCGATCTGAACAGATCGTATGATCCGAGTGAAAAGGGCCATTAACAGTTCTTCCCAAAAGCGATGAATTTTCGGTGGCATCACGCTATCCACAAAACACCAAACAATGCCAAAATACAAATCCAGTATATGAAATCCCACCGCGACTTTATGTCGGCTTTGGTTGTAATGTTACTTGTTGAGTAGTATACAAAGTCGTTTTAATATAACTTACTCAACCCTCTGTATATGAACTGCTTTGTTGACTGACAACAATGGTGTTTTACAAGGTTAGTAAACAGTGCAGTATAGAAAAACCTGATCAACAATATGAAAGTGATAACTATTGTTTCACTAAAACATAACTAACCATACAAAGCTTCAAACGGTTTAATATTGATATATTCACTCAGAATTGTTGTTCTATGACTAATATTATCCATTTTGTTGATGTTCGAACACGCAAATAACCTATAAAAGAGCCCTGTATATTAACTGAAATCCAGAGTTATAACACTGACTTGTGAGTAACAGGTTTGGTTTGTTCTGAATTTCGCGCAAAGCTACACGAGGGCTATCTGCGCTAGCCGTCCCTAATTTAGTAGTGTAAGACTAGACGTAAGGCAGTTAGTCACCAACTCTGGGGCTACTATTTTACCAACGTCACATTATAACGCCCCCACGGCCGAAAAGGCGAGCATGTTTGGTGGGACTGGGATTCGAACCCGCAGCGTGCGAGTCGAGTGCCCTAACCACCTGAACATGCCGTACCCCGATGATTAACAGAGAATGTTACAGACATTATTTAAGTGTAGGTTAGAAAGTTGAGCTTAAAGATCCCTCCCCCTGCTGACATAATATTCTTATATTCGCATAATCGTTTTAGTGATTGGGGGCGTGGCATATTGGTTAGCGTGCCGGGCTGTGTTCTGGAAAGTTCAAGCCCAACATGGGCAGCTGAACACGCTCCGCACTTTCAGATGTGGGATCCTTATAAAAGTGACAGGCAATTCCGTTAGAAATAGCCGTATAGGGGGTGCAGGGTGGGGCAGAAGGAGCAGCTGCACTAAGGCCCAACCACTTGCGACCCCCTAACAAAAATCAATTTTGAAATTTCATGCATTGTATGCACTTGTATTTATTAGGGGGGAACAAATGCTATTCTACTGCCCCAGGTCTCATCTGACCTAAATTCGCCCCTGAGAGGGAGAATGCTGTTGATTGGTTGCTCTCTCTCCAATCAACACCGAGATCTAAATTAAACCTTGTGGTCTGTGAAGTTTCGAGATAACGTTCAAGTTGAAACTATTAAGTAAGTTGCGGTGGTATAGTTTGGATTATCTACATTCTACCAGATTATTTTATTCAACTTTTACGCACAGCTTGTCTCAACAAAGAAACAATACAATGACTTTCATTATGAAATATGAATATTTTCAGAACTTTATCTAACTAATGTGTGATCCTGGAAAAAAAAAATCAATACCACCGCTTACACAGAAAGACCGCGAAAACTGGTTGTTTTTTTTAAAGTGCATAGGCACACTGGACTATCTGCTGTGTCAGCCGCGTGGAATCGAACCCCGGGTTTTAGGGTCGTAAGTCTGTGAACTTACCGCTGTCCCATCGGGGGACCGCGAAAAAGTGATCTAGATGTTGAAAGATAAATGTAACCTTTTTTTTTTAAATTAGACGAATGACTACACATAAATTTACAGCTACAATGACCAGAAAACACGTACGCACGTGCTGTAGACGGTCGTGCCTCTTAAATTGTGTATCAGGTAACTCTAAATAACCTGTACACTTATAAAACATTCACGATACACGAAGATTTGAAATCCTACTATACGTAAATTCATACAGATTTTTTTTTTTTACTTTGTCACGCTTAGGTTATGTCTGTTTCAATTCTTCTCGCCTCGGTCTTGTCGTCACTTAGCGGTTGGCATCCCGCGCTATGGATCCAAGGTTCGGGTTCCGTTGTACCAAAACATCGCACCATATGTAGGTTATAAGGGACCATATGTAGGTTACAAGGGACCATATGTAGGTTATAAGGAACCATATGTAGGTTACAAGGAACCATATGTAGGTTTTAAGGAACCATATGTAGGTTATAAGGGACCATATGTAGGTTATAAGAGACCATATGTAGGTTACAAGGGACCATATGTAGGTTACAAGGGACCATATGTAGGTTATAAGGAACCATATGTAGGTTATAAGGGACCATATGTGGGTTATAAGGGACCATATGTAGGTTTTAAGGGACCATATGTAGGTTATAAGGAACCATATGTAGGTTAGGTTCCTTAAAACCTACATATGGTCCCTTAGGTTCCTTATAACCTACATATTTGTAACCTACATATACATATGGTCCCTTATAACCTACATATGGTTCCTTAAAACCTACATATGGTCCCTTGTAACCTACATATGGTCCCTTATAACCTACATATGGTCTCTTATAACCTACATATGGTTCCTTATAACCTACATATGGTCCCTTGTAACCCACATATGGTCCCAAGGTTACAAGGGACC
>NW_013669921.1:93565-95390 GCF_000517525.1 Limulus polyphemus
GGTCCCTTGTAACCTTGGGACCATATGTGGGTTACAAGGGACCATATGTAGGTTATAAGGAACCATATGTAGGTTATACGGGACCATATGTAGGTTACAAGGGACCATATGTGGGTTACAAGGGACCATATGTAGGTTATAAGGAACCATATGTAGGTTATAAGGGACCATATGTAGGTTACAAGGGACCATATGTAGGTTTTAAGGAACCATATGTAGGTTTTAAGGAACCATATGTAGGTTATAAGGGACCATATGTAGGTTACAAGGGACCATATGTAGGTTACAAGGGACCATATGTAGGTTATAAGGGACCATATGTAGGTTATAAGGGACCATATGTAGGTTATAAGGGAGACGAACAAATCCCTTTATTCGAATGAAGTAGGCCAAGAGATGGCGGTAGGTTTTGTTAATAATCTGCCTTCCCTCTAGTCTTTCAATTCAAAATAAGGGACGAGGAACTTTGGACAAATATCCTGAGCAAACGAAATCAATTTTCTGGCCTCGAAATGGCTAGTTTAAGGATTACGTTAAAGATTGTTGTGTTTGTTTGTAATTAAGCACAAAGCTACACAATGGGCTATCTGTGCCTTGCCCACCATGGGTATCGAAACCCGGATTCTAGCGTTGTAAGTCCACAGACATACCGCTGTGCCACTGGGGGGGGGGGGGCTACGTTAAAGAAATAACAAGTTTATCGCCAAATTCGCATCTCATAACGTTTTTTTTTCACGAACCACACATTTGTGGGTAGCTTCTCTCAGCCAATCAGATATCAGAGCTTCGAGTGTCACTCAGCCAATCGAAAAGAAGGATTTCTGGAAATGTGAAAATATTTCTTTGTAAATATGATTTTTTTTTGACATTTTCAACGGTAGTTATTTGCGTTTAACCATATACACAATTCTATTTCCAATTTATCTACACGTGTTTGATAATTTCAAAAAAACGATATTCATATTTTACGTTAACGTGTGTACCCGTAAGCATTTATTTATCAAGTCCTTTTTTTTTTATAACACTTGATAATTTCAGTAGACACGTTTCGATTGTTACAGAACAAATCACCCAGGAACGTTAATTTAATGATCCACACTGAAGGAGTTACTCCTAACACTTTCGCGCATAGTTTTGGACGTTCCCGTGGTTACCACATATTTCTCGACCGATCCACTGCTCGGTAAAGTTGTCTCTTTGGCTCCACAGAATGCGCTGCTCCTGTCGCTCTGTTCCATGGAGCATTATTGTATGTTTGGTTTTAGTCCCAGAAGAGGTGAAATGTACCAGTATTGGGTAAGTTTTATCAATCTATCTTTCGTTGTCTTTCCATCAATTCAACAGTTCTCTGTTTTACTCGTTAAACCAATATTCAAATTTTGGTGGATATTGTTCACTGTTTAGTGAAACCAGCTTTCGTTGATAAAAAGCAAGAAAGATAAGCCCTACGCCTAAAAAATCTCTATTGTTTCAAGATTTTGGAATACTTATAGAGAAGTTCGTTTCATGATAGCATGGCGTGTTGGTTAAGGCGCTCGTAATATGTGGGTCGCAGGTTCGAATCCCTTCGCCGAACATATTCGCCCTTTCAGTTGGTAAACGAATAGCCCAAGAGTTGTCGGTGGGTGGTGTTGACTAGCGCAGATGATCCTGGTGTAGCTTTGCTCGAACATCAAACCAAAACCTTTATAATATAAAAATATTATTTATTGTTGTTGCTAATCAGACAAAATGTATTTCATTTTCCCATCTGATATGACGTATTTGTGAAGATTATTCAACGTCAGTACAGTTATCTCTGTACAACTTCGTTGTATTCGTTTTA
>NW_013669921.1:96143-97255 GCF_000517525.1 Limulus polyphemus
GTTCAATTAGATTAGAAGGTAGTTTTATATAATATATCATGTTCATTTAGATTAGAAGGTAGTTTTATATAATATATCATGTTCATTTAGATTAGAAGGTAGTTTTATATAATATATCATGTTCGTTTAGGGTTAGAAGGTAGTTTTAAATAATATATCATGTTCATTTAGGTTAGAAGGTAGTTTTATATAATATATCATGTTCGTTTAGATTAGAAGGTAGTTTTATATAATATATCATGTTCATTTAGATTAGAAGGTAGTTTTATATAATATATCATGTTCATTTAGATTAGAAGGTAGTTTTAAATAACATATCATGTTCGTTTAGATTAGAAGGTAGTTTTATATAATATATCATGTTCGTTTAGATTAGAAGGTAGTTTTAAATAATATATCATTTTCATGTATATTAGAAGGTAGTTTTATATAATATATCATGTTCATTTAGATTAGAAGGTAGTTTTAAATAATATATCATGTTCATTTA
Organism: Limulus polyphemus; assembly: GCF_000517525.1. NCBI lineage: Eukaryota > Metazoa > Arthropoda > Merostomata > Xiphosura > Limulidae > Limulus > Limulus polyphemus. Next base: position 96,634 of record NW_013669921.1, read on the forward strand.
GATTAGAAGGTAGTTTTATATAATATATCATGTTCATTTAGATTAGAAGGTAGTTTATAACATATCATGTTCATTTAGATTAGAAGGTAGTTTTAAATAATATATCATGTTCATTTAGATTAGAAGGTAGTTTTATATGACATATCATGTTCAATTAGATTAGAAGGTAGTTTTATATAATATATCATGTTCATTTAGGTTAGAAGGTAGTTTTATATAACATATCATGTTCAATTAGATTAGAAGGTAGTTTTATATAATATATCATGTTCATTTAGAGTAGCAGGTAGTTTTATATAACATATCATGTTCATTTAGATTAGAAGGTAGTTTTATATAATATATAAAACTATATATTATTATTTATAATATATTTTATATAAAACCTCTACTTAAAATACAATAGAAGTAAGTACTGTCACTACCTTATATTTGCACAACAAACACGTCCAGATGCACGTCCAATAACTGTCAATTTAAATCCCATTGTGTTCATTCCAGAATGAAAGATGCATAATTATGCTTATTTCATAATTGTTTATGGTAGTTGCGAGATTCAAATTTTCCGGACCCGAACAGAAATTGATCACTGAAGACAATATATAAAATATAAAGTTTTCTC
>NW_013669921.1:97964-104419 GCF_000517525.1 Limulus polyphemus
AAATCAAAGCATATACACTTTCAATGTTTGTGCATCATAAAAGCTTTATAATTCTTTAAATTAATTACTGTAATTATTTCTTATGCTGTAGGTGCAATGAAACGACGATGTATGAAAGTATTATACCTCCTGGATACCAGAAGGTGGAGCCACCAGTATCTGAGGATGGTAACCCTCTCATTTCATTTTATATTGGTTTGAGTACGATGTTGTATGGCGCTGGGAAGTAGAATTATATATTAACTAAATGATTATATTGTTGAAGTTGTAACCCCCCCCCCAAAAAAAAAATCAAATGCTTGAAATACAATTACAAATAAAAACATGAAAGGAATGGGACTTCAAAATAAATGTGGTTTGTTAATACCTAAGCCTACAACTTTGGTATAGATAGTTTCCAAACTAACAACGCTTGTCTTTTTGTAGAATTTTATCGCAAAGCTTTTGCTAAACTAGAGGGTTGTTGTTGTTTTTAGCTATATAATTGGTTATCTGTGCTGTACCCACCGCCGCTAGAATCAAACCGCGGATTTTAGTGATATAAGTCCGTAAATTTACCTCTGACCCACTAAGATACAAACTGGAGGGAAGGTCTCTGGCCAACAGCCCCAACGCTTAGGCTACTTTTGTCTGACCGACTAGTGAGATGTCACTGTTTCTCATATAGAGCACATACGATCCCAAAGTGAATTTTTGCGGTAATGGGACACGAGCCATGAACCCTCGAATTAACCAATTAGCACGTTAACCGCTGAGCCACACCTGGCCTCCAAATTAACAATGACGATTGAGCTGCAGTTACTTTATACACAGTAGGAGAAAAGTCATTTTTGTTTTCAGATCACTAATGAAGTCCACTATTAATTAGGCGTGGGTTGGTCTTGTGGTTGACCTCTGGATATCGGAGCTGGCGAACCGGGTTCGAGACTGTGCGGTACCTCACAATAACAACCGCAGTTTGAGTTCGATGGTGCGTGATAGGGTGATACTGACTGGTACCTTCCTTCTGGTCAGTAGTTCGAAACCAGTGACGACGGCAGATAGCCTTAATAGCTTTGCCATAAATACAAGATACAAACACAAATTATCTTAAAAACACCGCTTCTGTCTATTGATTCAGGTAGTTACTGAAGCACAGAGAAAGTGTGTTTACGAGTTTGATGTTTGTTGGAACACAATGGGCTATCTGTACTGTGGCCACTCGATTTTTGACGTTATAAGTACGCAGACTTACCGCTATGCCACTGAAGGTCAAATTTAGATGTCGTTTAATTTGAGTGGCAGTTTTAGAGATAACATCTTTTGTTTGATCCTTTGTGTACATTTGTAGAAAGGAAATATCACCGTATGTAACACGTTAAGTTGGAGAACACACTGATTGATACAATCTCGGAAACTTAGTTTATTGTGTTAAGAAATCAGTTGTCAAAAAAAAACGACTCAATGTTCCCCTGTGGGGCAGCGGTAAGTTTACGGATTTATAACGGTAAAATCAGGGGTTCGATTCTCCTCGGTGGACACAGCAGATAGCCTGAAGTGGCTTTGCTATGAGAAAACACACACACACACACACTAGCGATTTATAAGATTCGTAATCAGTAGTGGAAATATAACCCCGCAGCCCTCACAGTTGCGGGGAGGCATCTCTTGTAATTAGCCACTGTTCGTGATAATTTCTATGCAAACCTCATATGTGCTGTTTGATCGTCAAATTTTATTCATCGTTCTTTGTTTATTTGTTTTAGAACAAAGCCACATGGGGATATCTGCAGTGTCCACCGCGGAGAAGCGAACCGCGGATTTTAGTGTTGTAATTCCGTAAACTTAACGTTGTCCCACCGGGGGACATCACTCTTTGCATATCCCTTTGTCTACAATTATCCATTTGTATGTGTTTATCGTGGAGTAAAGAATTTAAAACGTTTGAGACGTCACTTCTCTTTAGTAGATATGTTCAGAATTATTTTTTAATGCGTAGGAAAATTTCAAGCAAACGGACCTGACCTAATTTTGATTATACTTAGAAAGTTCCTTCTATAGATTTATCTTTTTATATAATGCCCCCTGGTGGGACAGCGGTAAGAAATGTACAGACTTACAACGCTAAAATCCGGTGTTCGACTCTCCGTGGTGGACACAGCAGATATCACAATGTGGCTTTGTTCTAAAACAAACTTTAATATATATATGTATGTATTTTAATCAAATTGTACAAGTGTTTTTATCAATATAGGTGAATTTAACGTGTTCATTTCCATTCAACTGTATGACATCTACGGCCTGAATGAAGAGACCATGGTAGGATTTATTTATGTATATACGTGTTTTTTTGCTAAATAATTAAAATTTAAAAGGCAGTACATGCTGGTGAGTTACTTTGAAAGATTAAACACTGAATAGGTAGAGCGTTGATAAATATTTAATTTTTCTGTTTTTTCAGGATTTCTTCCTACATCTATACATCTTTCATATTTGGCAAGATTCTCGTCTAATGTTGGACTGCCTGACGTTAAAACGTCCAGTAAAATTACCTGACCATCTGACTGACCAAATATGGAAACCGGATATTTACTTCGAAAACTCAAAAGCCGGATCATTGTTTACTACTACTGTTCCTAACACTAATTTGAAGATTTTACAAGACAACAGTGTTTACCTAAGTGCCCGGTAGGTGAAACAGTCACGTGATTGAACAAAATTCTTTAGTAGCTCATTTTGCTAATTCTTTCAAAATATGTTTTCGTACATATACTATTAAATTATTCAAAGTGAAATATATATATATTTTACAACATAAATTAGATTAATTTCATCAGAATATCATTCATAAAACTGTATAAAATTAGTATATATCTATATATGTATATGTTACCTTTGTGACGAATAACATTCTTTTCCATCCAGGGGTTGAATGTTTCGAGAAATCGTAAACGACTCACTCGCCAAAGGTTTTGTTGTTCTTGTTTTTTCTTTGATAACAACGCGAGAATACGATCGAAAATTCTATTAAAGTCTAAAAATGATGCCGCTATCTTAATGTCGAAATTCGACCTGAAAATCTATTATTTCAGCAATATTTTTATCCTCATTTCGAAGCCTAATTAGTGAATAAAAAAACTACAAAAGCCATAAGCAACAAGAAACGTTTGGGCGATCTTTATAAGCAATCGAAGTAGAAAAATCGTTGTGCAGTAGTACATAAATATCTGGGTGGAACATTCTAGATGGTGGAGTAGTGACACGGTTTAATACAATGTAGTCCCCGAATCTCTAGAAGAGGTATAATAACAACACGGTTTAATACAATGTAGTCCCTGAATCTCTAGAAGAGGCAGAATAACAACACAGTTTAATACAATGTAGTCCCTGAATCACTAGAAGAGGCAGAATAACAACACAGTTTAATACAATGTAGTCCCTGAATCTCTAAAAGAGACAGAATAACAACACAGTTTAACACAATGTAGTCCCTGAATCTCTAGAAGAGACAGAATAACAACACAGTTTAACACAATGTAGTCCCTGAATCTCTAGAAGAGACAGAATAACAACACAGTTTAATACAATGTAGTCCCTGAATCTCTAGAAGAGACAGAATAACAACACAGTTTAATACAATGTAGTCCCTGAATCTCTAGAAGAGACAGAATAACAACACAGTTTAATACAATGTAGTCCCTGAATCGCCTCTTCTAGAGATTCAGGGACTACATTGTATTAAACTGTGTTGTTATTCTGTCTCTTCTAGTGATTCAGGGACTACATTGTGTTAAACTGTGTTGTTATTCTGTCTCTTCTAGAGATTCAGGGACTACATTGTGTTAAACTGTGTTGTTATTCTGTCTCTTCTAGAGATTCAGGGACTACATTGTATTAAACTGTGTTGTTATTCTGTCTCTTCTAGAGATTCAGGGACTACATTGTATTAAACTGTGTTGTTATTCTACCTCTTCTAGTGATTCAGGGACTACATTGTATTAAACTGTGTTGTTATTCTCTCTTCTAGAATTAAACTGTGTTGTTATTCTACAATGTAGTCCCTGAATCTCTAGAAGAGACAGTTTAGTACACTATGGTTCTCTCTTAGACCAAAATCACTCCATTCATGTTATGAATCACAACCACTCCATAAGAGCTATTAACAACATTACTGACATCATAAGAACTCCTAAATCACTCATAAAGTTTTATGAACCTAAAGTGTTTCTCTAGTGTCTTTGGAAATGGTAGTGACAGATCACTATCTAATGGTAGAACTCAAAAGTTGTCTCTGGGTGTTCTTTTCCTTGGGGAGAGAGGGAGGGCGGATATTATCTCCCCGTTTGTCCACCCCATCTGTTTTTATTATTACCCCGTGATCAGGAATAAAATAAAATGTACCTTGTGGATTGACAACATTTTCAGGGAAGACATATTTCACCAGACAAGGACCATTGAAGTAGAAGTATGGACGACATTCTGTTATTTGAAGTGCATAATTTATTTCAGTGATAATTCCGACAGGTGGCTCATGTTCTAGCAACTTTCGTTTCTTGCCCTTAAAAGTTTATAAAAGCTTCAATGCTGTACTCGATTTTTTTTTTTTTATTAAAGCTGATCAATGTAATCTAAGGATAAAATAATTTCAACTTTATGACCTTTCCAGCCCTCGTGTGACTCAGCGGTAAGTCTAAGGGCTTATAGCGTTAAAAATTGAGCTTCGATACCCACGGTTGGCAGAGTACAGATAGTCCATTGTGTAGCTTTGTGTTTAACAACAACTAATAAAAAAAACAGCTCCTCTGTGGCTCAGCGATAAGGCTTGTAACGATAAAAATCGGTTTTCGATACCCGTGGTGGGCAGAGCACAGATAGCCCATTCTTTGACTTTGCGTTTAACAACAAATAAATAACCTGTACGATTAAAATTGAACTGCTTGTAAAAGTACAAATAATAGAGGGCGCATTTCAAGAACATGTCACAGATGGTTGTCGTTACTTCTAGGTCTTTAAGTTTTAAAATCTACAACTCTTTCATACAGCATTTATCTCCTGTTACAGTTACCTTCAACACGTGAGCTGCCCTATGTATTTGCGTTATTACCCAATGGACGTTCAATCATGTCAACTGAGGACAGGCTTATGTAAGTACCAAATAAAATAAAAAATCACTAGCAATAAATGTAGTGTTGTAACCTACATGTTTAATATTTTAATAAATATATTTGTTGTTGTTGTTTTGTTAGAGGGCGCATGAACAGTATTTAGAAATTTCATGAAAGTTAAGGATCGAGAAGCTTTGTGCAGTAAGCAGAAAACGAGTACGACTTACATATTGAGTTAGTTAATGAACAATCAGTGGGACATTAAATTCGGCTGCAATTTGTTAGACAATGAAAGTTAATAAGTTTAGGTTAATCATGTAACTGTGAATGTATCATTAGTTTCGGGATTTCTATAGAAACACATATTTATGAAATTAGGCCTACAAAGGAACAAACATTTTTTTGAACAAATAGGTTAACTTGTTATCGTCAAGCAGATTAGACTTGGTGTTATTCTTATCGAATAATCCAAATGAGCCCATCCAATGATATAACACGTTACAACAATCCTTTTGGTAACAGAAGTAGCACAAACAACAGTTATTTTAATAGTTAAAACAACAGTCCTTTTAGTAGTAAAAACAACAGTTCTATTAGTAGTAAAAGTAGTAAAAACAACAGTCCTTTTAGTAGTAAAAGTAGTAAAAACAACAGTTCATTTAGTAGTAAAAACAACAGTTCTTTTAGTAGTAAAAGTAGTAAAAACAACAGTCCTTTTAGTAGTAAAAACAACAGTTCTATTAGTAGTAAAAGTAGTAAAAACAACAGTCCTTTTAGTAGTAAAAGTAGTAAAAACAACAGTTCATTTAGTAGTAAAAACAACAGTTCTATTAGTAGTAAAAGTAGTAAAAACAACAGTTCTTTTAATAGTTAAAACAACAGTTCTTTTAGTAGTAAAAACAACAATTCTTTTAGTAGCAAAAGTAGTAAAAACAACAGTCCTTTTAGTAGTAAAAACAACAGTTCTATTAGTAGTAAAAGTAGTCAAAACAACAGTCCTTTTAGTAGTAAAAGTAGTAAAAACAACAGTTTTTAGTAGTAAAAACAACAGTTCTTTTAATAGTAAAAACAACAGTTCTTTTAGTAGTAAAAACAACAGTTCTATTAGTAGTAAAAACAACAGTACTTTTAATAGTTAAAACAACAGTTCTTTTAATAGTTAAAACAACAGTTCTTTTAATAGTTAAAACAACAGTCCTTTTAGTGGTAAAAACAACAGTTTTTAGTAGTAAAAACAACAGTTCATTTAGTAGTAAAAACAACAGTTCTTTTAGTAGTAAAACAACAGTTCTATTAGTAGTAAAAACAACAGTTCTATTAGTAGTAAAAACAACAGTTCTATTAGTAGTAAAAACAACAGTTCTATTAGTA
>NW_013669922.1:0-12087 GCF_000517525.1 Limulus polyphemus
ATCCAGAAAACAACTTTTCATCACGTGCTTTCCTTATCATCCAATGATTTGTCAAATGGGAGATACAGCAATTGGAATAATTGGTACTGAAATTGACACTTTCGACTAGGATTGGCTAAAAGTTTTACAACAAGAAAGGACTTGTGTCGCAGTTTTATAAAGAAAACAGACTAGAAAACGGTTTAGATACCAATCATAGATGGCAGAACCAGTGCTGAGGTGAAAGGAAATATCTTAAAAAAATTTTTGAAAAAAACATTTCTTCTTAGAGGGCGCTTATTTACAGTCTAAAACGTATTTTAGGAATTTCTTCATTAAATTCCTCTTTTAAACTTCATTAAAGAATACAATTTTGTACAAATAATTGAATGTTATGCTACTATTTATAAAAATAAAATCAGAAATCCATTAAAAGATAAGTTCTCTATCATGTTTTCAATTCACAAATGCACACTTGCATTGCCTACTAAGAAAGTTAGTACCGGTAGTCATCGGGTTAACAGGACGCCCACCTTATGAAGAGTTGCCTGAGAATGTGTCAGAGTTTGTGAAAGTGTTATCGGAAAGGATGGATGATATTCACCATCAAGTGCGTTCAAACTTGAAAACATCTACTGATTCGATGAAGTTAACTTATGATAAGAGCTCTACTGACGTCAGTTTTGTACCAGGAGACGAGGTATGGTTGTATAATCCCAGGAAGACCAAAGGGAAGTCTCCTAAGTTGTCTTCGCCATGGGAAAGCCCATATGACATAGTAGATCGTCTCTCAGACGTGACTTTCCGGATAAAATGTTGTCGGCGAGGTAAGCCAAAAATGGTGCATGCCAACAGGATTTGGCGTTATCACGGTTCAGGACATTTCAGTTGGGACGAAGTGAAGAAAGGAACAAATGACGCTGCTGAAGACGTGCCACCTGAAGAAGCCACCGTCGAAGAAGAAACTCTACTCAGTTTTGAGAAGGGAAACGGTGAAGCTCTTGATGAAGTTACTACCACTGATGTGATTGTTATCGACGATAGGGCATTTCCTGATGAGGCAGATGAACCCCATATGAAGCAGAAGCCAACGAGACGGAGACCAGTACGGAAGAAGATACGTCCAGTAAAATTAAGAGACTTTGTTGAATTGTAATTTTGTGTTTATAATTCTGTACATTTTGATTAAGTTATTGTTAATTGTTATTGGTTTATTGTAAGTGGCTATTGTTCGGGACGAACAATACTAAGGAGGGGAAGTGTTGCGTCAGCGAGGTCACGTGACTAGTATCACGCCACCTGTTTCTAGAAATATCCTTTTCCTTCAAGAATGCCCTAGCATTTACTAGATATGTGTTAGTCTTGTATATATAAGACGTTCAAAACGTGATGGGACAACAGAGGTAATGAGTAATTGAACTGCAGTCAGAGAGAATATTGTTAAGCACGTGAGAAGTTCGTTGAGAGTTATAGTGTTGTTATAGAGCGACTGTTGAAATTAAGCGTATCGTAAAGTTTTATTCGGAAATAATAAACCAGTTTTATTTAAGAAAGGACTTGTGTCGCTAAAGTTTCGTCGGAACGAATTTACGGAAAATTAACTAACGACTGGAGGCGTAACAATAGTACAAAGTTGTAGTCTGCTCTGTTTAGGCAGCTCTTTTTCGGTTTAGTAAGGTGACACAAGTACAACTGTAATAAAACTGTCCTCACGTTGCCTAACAATTAAGTAAAAATAACTTTCACGTTATCTAGTATTATTACGACTGGGATGAAGCAAAATTCATTACTTTTTAACATCCCCGGATCTTTGTCAGATTATGCAATATATTTTATCACGCCCCCCTCGATGGCTTAGCGGTAAGCACGAATACTTATATAACACTAATGTTAAGATTTCATCCCTGTAGTGGGCACGCGTAGTCAACGCACTATATACAGGTCTCGTATTAATAACGAAACAAAGTTTTCGTCGCTTGACGGTGGAGTGTCGACTACAATTTCATCAGCCAGTCTTGTTTAGGTGGCGTTTGTGTTACCGTTACCACGTTGCAATGTAAGTTTTGAATGTTGATTTGTTAGCGTTTAGATTTATATATATATATATATAAAACAATTAATAATAATTGATTTACGTTATATACTTTTGTAATAAAAAATAATTATGTAGACACCTTACTGAATTTGGAACTCTTTGGATTCAGCAACTAAACGTATTTACTTTGTTTAGAATTTTACTACTTTATCATGGCGTCATTCCTGAAGAAACAATGCATTCTAAATTATTTATAATACTAATACAACTTAAGATTTAGAAGTAAGAATGTAAACTAAAAACAACGCGTGTAATTAGCTGTACTATCTGATCAGAAATTAATGTTCTTATTAATTGGTAAGCATAACTAACATAGTTCTTTGACGCGCCTAATAGTAATACTACACTATTATTTTTAATATTAATATACAGAACATTGAGGCGGTGAAAGTATTCAATAATTTAGTCATGTGGCTGAAACATGTAGCAAAACATCTTTGTTTTTGTAATAATAAATAATTGTGGTTTAAGTGGTGTACTACTTTTATGAATTAAATACCGCAAGACATAAGTGATTTAAATGAAACTAATATTTACTTTAAAATATGGATAACAAGGGACTATTTTGTCCTTCAAGTCAACGCTGTTGTAACTTGTAGTTGTACACTGGCCCACGAGAAAAGAAAACATTTAAGTCCGCCAATTATTTTTCAGGAAATCAATATTTTTCTTCATAAACTCTTTTAGTTGTATGATAAAGTGAATGGCTTTCACTACTGCTAATGGCAACTCATTCAATAAGACAATCGCTCTAATAGCGGGAGAAAAATAAAACTTAACTGTTTTTTTTCAAAGATTGTGCCCTATTGGTTTATTGTCTTCAGAATAGGAAATAAATAAATTAGAAGTCTTTTATCTTGTCAAGCCTTAAAAAAAATTGAAAACTTTAAGATCACTTCTTACCTTTTTTAGTATTTTTTATTCAAGAGAAAATAAGTTTAGAAATCTTAACCTATTCCCTTAAGATAACTCTTACATCTAAGTACCATTAATCTAAGTACTAACAGTTCCCTGAATCATTTCCAACAAGTCAGTATTTGTGAGACAAGGAAACCAAAATTGTACATAGTATTTAATAACTTCAAAAATAGATTAATTACAAGAAAATCTTAAGAGTAATATAAATTTTGCTGCTAAATGAACTATAACCCACACGAAGATTCAGAATAAAATTATAATATTTAAGCCACAAAAAAAATATGGTAACACCATATTCTAACTTCAAGTGAGGCCTTAGTAGTAATTTGCATTGAGTTGTAATCAATGATTCATAAATACACCCTAAAATTCTTTTAACTTTACTATTATTAGTATTACCATAACATTTAGGGACAACAAGGGTCCCCTTGGACCATCGTGGCTGTTCCATTCATTTCATCTAATGTACGTTTGTGTATTATATCTAGCTCTGAATCTTCAAGCACTTGTCTTATTAAACCCTTTCTGGAACTCTTACAATTCTATAGCATGTATCACATTTGAAGGCAATTTATTTCAGAGGTTGACCACCCTATTTGAAAAGTCAAATTATCTAATTTGCAAAGAATTTCTATATGTCAAAATATAAATCTGCATTTCCTAGTGTTATCACTCTTACCATTAAACATGAAAAAAAGGCATCAATCTTGTATATAAATTTAAACACTACAATCAGAAATCCTCTATCTCTTATTTTGTCAATAGAAAATAATTTTAAGGACTTTAACCTGTCTTTATACGACAGTTCTCCATCCCATGTCTGTAGTACTTATCAATTTTAGTGGAGTCAAAATAGGGATTTGTAGCTTGAGAAGATTATGTAGACACTATTTTCAGCCTTGTTTGTTTACTTTTTTAGAGTCTAGTTGTATGCTTGAAAGCATAATCTTTGCATTTTGATTCCACTTGTTTCTATAATTTGTTTGACCATCCCTATTTTCCCTTTTTAAATTAAAAAAATGTTTACTAATCTTGTTAAGTTGGCACAATGCCCTTTCACATTCTGTCTTAAATTCTCAACATCCTCATTAACTAAAATGCTTTCATAAGCATATGTAACAGGTTTTTGAGATTTCTAGTGATATAAATTTTCAAATCCAACTTCTTTTCCAAGGCATATTCTGCTTCTTTATTAATAACAGTGGGCAATATTGTCTTACCATTTTCATGTCCATAGCCTTTGAACTCTTCAGAACTATTATCCTTACATGGCCAAAAGTGAAAATCGAATATGTTGAATAGAGGATGCGGCTCACCTCCAAGGTGTTTTATGAGTCTCTCTTCTATGTAAAATTCAGTTGATGACAATAGCTAATATATTTCAGCATTTATTTGCTCTTTTGTAACTTCTTTGTCTGAGCTTAGCCATTTTCACCTCCTGTAAATTCACCATTTTCAGTTTCACTTGGAAAGTTTTTCAACATTTTGCCTCGCCATCTTCCCTTGTTGACAATTTTCCTTCAGTTCATTCACCTTCTTTCCTATTTCAAAAATCAAACTTTTCTTCTATTGAATAAGGACTGAAACTTCAGAGAGCAAATTTGTCCAGTCTATCACAATGTGTAAGAAGGTTAAAAACCTCTCGGGTTTTCAACTCAGTTATGAGCCCCCCCCCCCTTATTGTCTGTGCGATGTAATCTCTACCTGTGTTAGTGATGTCCTACAGACATTAGTTGTCAAGAAATGCTTTAAGTTCTCTGTTCTGGCTTGCTACCCAGTGCTGTAATTCTTGATCCAATGAAACTGCAACTTCATAAAGCTCTCCTATGTTTGGTGTATAAAAACAAGTTAAATAAAAAATTGGGAAATTTAAATACTGCATACAGGGATCATGAAAAAGAAAACAATGCTAGACATACTGTAGATATTATTTACTCAAACTACGAAACACTATTTGGACTCCATGTTGTTACCTAGAATTTCATTTGGTGGAGTCAAAATAAGGATTTGTAGATTGAGTAAATAATGTCTACAGTATTTCCAGCCTTGTCTCCTTACTTTTTTGTATAATCCCTGTTTGCAGGTTTCTAAGTTCCCATTATATGGTAGCTAAACTTATACATTCTAATGATAATAAACATAGCTAGCAGCTAGCTGATACGGTTCGTAATGATTTACTGTAGCTGTTGACTATCTGATCACATTAGTTGGAGATGTAAAATGTTAAGTTGCAGCTGGAGATTTGGTTGAGAATATAGTGAGCATTTATAGCTTCTGTGTAACTAAATTCTTTATATAGAATGCAAAGCAGTAGACAAATACATTCCTAGACTAAGACACAACCCCCACTAAGTGTGTGTAAAATTTTACCAGTAGAAAAGTAGCTTTTTCAAATAAAACATGTATATCTAAAATATTGCTTTAAATAAACCTTTGTGTCTTTTAAAGTAACTATTCTACGAATGTGTGTAATGAAATTTAATATTATTGTATAGATTTTTATTTTATTTTACTCCTTCACTTCACACACAATTTAGGGGTTGGCTCCCTAGAGGCACAGATTGTATAAGGTACAAAGCATTGAGAACCTACATGCTACAGTCATCTAATGTTCATTTATTATTGGCTGGTAATTCCTGTTTCACCCTGTACTTATGCTTTTTAAAGGGATACCAGATAGAAGAAATAAATTGACCTCTCAATACCCCTATGACATTTGCAATATACCAAGCTGTTTTTGTTGCAGACTGGCAAGAGAATAATAATAGTAAGAAGAAGAATTACAAATGGGCCATTTTGAGCAGATTTTCTTTTCCTTGTAATTTAACATGCATGCTTTTTTGTATGTGTACAGCCTTAACAGTCAATAGTAAATGTTTTAAAGTGTTGTTTAAACTGAATCTTTACTGCTTAAGGCAATTTTTTTTTTTAATATTCTAGTAGGATTTTGTACAGTTCCTTCCAATCTATATTACTAACCCCTATCATGGTTCATGATAATACTGTTTGAATACACTTGTCATAACATTACCAAATTCATCAACATACCCACAACCCATTTTAGCATCACAAACTGCTTGCTTTAAATTGTGTGTAATAAAATGAACTACTACAGTAATTTGTAAAATTTCTTATTTTCTTCTAAATGCTCATTTACTTTGTCCATAAGTAATTTCACAGCGGACCCAACAGTATTTATTCCAACAAGCTTTTCCCTAAGACTTTCTGGTGTAATTCCCACAGATTCAAACCCCTTCAGTATTCCCTCTTTTACTCCAGCTGCATACCCATGATCAAGTGCCTCTGTATCAGCTAGTTTGATTTTAACCTCACCATTTTACCACACATAGCTTAAATAAACTAATTCATGTTCAATCATTTCTCTGATTCATCCATGAGGATACTAATAAATATTGCTGTGCATAAATCTTCTGTTGTTTCATCTTTCAAAACAATTTGAAATGCTTATACAAAAATCTTTATATGCCTTGTCATTCAAACAGCTCATCCCTACTTCAACACCACTTTTGCTCTGTAGAGCTCATAATCTTTGAAATTCCTGAATTATTTATTTTCTGTTCATAACATTGTAATCTGTATTAAACAGTTTTTCATATGCAACAAATTTTTTTTATTCAGTCTCTTTTTCACTTTTTGCAAGCTGTGTTTTTTTTCCCCACTTTGGTACTTTTACTGTCTTTTGATTTCTGTTAACTATCACCATCACTCTGCAAATATTTTAGAAGTCTAACATTTTTAGAGCAGACAAGAATGTGACACTTCAGTTGTTTTTTGGTTACATCTAAATCAATTTAATTATCTTAGAAAATAGTCAACAACTATGACCAATCTTGTATTCAGTTTACACAGATTTTATTGCTGCATACAGCATTGCCAAGAACAATAGATATGTACCTTCCTACATAACAACTCGGTTACGAAAGAGAATATCTTGTTTCATTTTGAAGTAACAAAACATGATTACCTAGCTATTTTTCTTTCATTGTTTAACATTTTTACAGTCACTGTTTAACATGTTTACTTGATCACATATTTTTATATTGAACTGTATATTTCTTCTGGAAAAAAGGCAGAATTTTTGAGGTCTGACAGCATATTTTACCTCTCTTAAAAATAGGTGTAACATTAGCTTCCAATTTTCTGGCACCTGTCAACTACTCAAATACTTACAAAACATTTTAGTAAGAGGCAGTTTATACAGTCATTAACCACTTTTAATACCTTTGAAAACATATCTGGCTCAACTTTGTTGAGGATAACAAACTCTGTTTTTTTTTGTCTGGTTGGGTGATGATGATAATTTTGTTTCAGAAAAAAACTTTTTATTTTTAATTTTCTCCCTAGTACTTCTAGTTAGCCACCCTGGTCTGTTACTTTCATCTACCTTTTGTGTGTGTGTGTGTGTAGAACATGCTTATCTTGAATATTTAACAATTTGCTTGATCCCACAAATCCATCTAACTTGTTTGCTTGTTTTTACACACAATGATTTAAGCCTATCATTCGGCCCTAGAGACATATATCGAATCTTGCCTCCTCTAACAAACTTGATTTGTTTCCTTTCTCTTTAAATACTTTTGCTGCCTCCTTTACTCACAGTTAATTTCTCTAACTTACCTTTCCCTACATCATTAGTCTTATTATATGCTACTAATATTGCAACATTGCTAAGAACCTTAATTATTTGATTTGCTCTGTTAATTATGGCCTCCACCCTTCCCCCCAGATAACAAAACCTTATTCTTTTCTTTTTGTTTATGCCACAGATTATCCACGTCTATAACTTTCAACTCCTTTTGCTTTCCCTTCCTCCTTTAGTCTCATCTGCACAAGATAAAAGGTTGAAATCAGTTACGTAACAGAACCTACTCATTCCAGTTACATTCTGCTACTTCTAACCATAATACTGTTTAGGTGTTACTGTACTTTGACACTATAATTATCAAATAAACTTTTGTGGCACAATTCCCAGAACTTTCTCTGCTTTGAAAACGCATTGGGGTAAGATTTATCAACTTCTTGAAAGTATAATGGTTACAATGAGAATTGTCTAAAGTATTATAAAATGTTCCTGCTCTGGCTTTATAGAAAGTCTGGGCCTATCCAATAAATTTGGTAGGTATTTGAATGCTGGTTGATAAGCAGATATTTCCTACAGAGTCTATTCAAATACAGGGTCAGAAAACACAGTGGGGTAGTATTTATTGGCTTGTTTACACAGTACAGTAGTTGCAATGAGAATTGTCTAAAGTACTATATAAAAGTGAAAAAAAAAAATTAATGTGGCTCTATACAGTTGTATCCAATCCAATAAACTTGGGTGGTCATAGGTGTGAAAGTGCTTACGAATATCCTATTTCATATTTTACCATGCTTTCACAGTAACCAGTTTCCAATATTTTGTAAGGTACAGTAAGGTTTCGGTTAACATAGATTACATATGTGTGTGTGTGTATATATGTGTATATACTACTACTATTTACAAATAAATATTTAAACATTAGTTATTTTTCTTAAAAACATAAAACAGTAAATTAAAAACATTCGGAAAACGGTAATCTCCACTACTTACGATGTTTTGAAATTCTTTTTTGCACTCATGAGTCGTACTTGTTAACACTCGTTATAAGCATTCTCCAAAATCGAGTGTCGATGTACAAAAAAAATAATAATTTTTGTAGACTTTATATAACCCTTTTTGAATACCAAAAAATTTTAAATGATTATACTGATACCACGAAAATCTATTGTAATTTACCAGGCTTCCTAACTATGCTGTATTTGGGTCTAAAAAATATTATTTATGTTCAGATTGATTGTAATACTTCAAGTTAAATTTTGTGATTCTTTCCACCTACATCAGTGCATTCTCTATCCCAGATCCTTATATAAGCTCCCCCTTATTACTTCCTATTCACTTTTTTTCAATGACAGAATGTTATGACAATGGTTTGAATAGCTTTAGTTATACGTATGCTTTAGATGATTTCTTTTTGTCTTTAGACCTTTCTTATTGAGTCTTGAGTTTGTTGTTTATTTTCTTTATTTTACATATTAAAAAAATTGTTTTGAGACGTTTTTGGATATGAATTCACAAATTCACGTCTCTGATACAAAGTCGTCTAGTGCTCATACTCTGTCACCTCTGGAGTCTAGCTTTACTTGGGTGTCGAATTTCCATTCCCTCATATGCAGAGAGATGGAGTCTTTCATGAGGTTGATGTTTTTCTCTTGTCAGTTCAGAGGCTGAACTTCCAGGGGATCAGGAGCAGACTGGTGAGAATTTGGACTATTTCTCTGGCACCTTCCTTTGCTCAAGACAGCTAATCATGAGCCTAGGATGGATATCCTGCATCCTGCTCTGTTTTGTAACTGGTACATCAAGTTTTTAATGTCTTGTAGCTTACGACTCTTCTCCTTCTTTGTTGGGGGGAAAGTCATTGGCTGATTACCTGGTCTTTCCACCTTCATCAGACATTGCTGTGCATGTTAGGAGATTTGCTGAATACATGAGAGAGGATGCTGCCATACCTTGACCTCCTTTTTTTATTGGATCAGCATGCTTTAGCTTTCCATTACCTAGAGAACCCATATTTGGATTCTCAGAGGTTAGATCTCTTTCTCCTTATTTTGGGTTTTATTTCTGATGTCACTATTTATTTTAACCTGACATAATTTTCCTGACTTCGCTTGTCCCTCACAACTGTTTTGCATGTTTCATATTCTTTACAACAATTGGTTGAGGCTTATCACAGATCACATACTCAATTTTCAGAGAATCTTAATGATTTATTGACTTCTACTTTGATAAAATTATTAGCTTCTGCTTTCTCTTCTTGATCTCCTGGTTGTTTTGTTTCTGGGATATTTATGAAAGAGATGTCTTGTTTGACTTCTTTCTTTGGCCTTTAGAGATTTCAGAGTAGCTCCTTTTATCAGACATTCGATTTTTTGCAGGTATTCCTGATTCCATGGAATCTAGAGTGGATGTGGCCCGTCTCCTCTCTTCTCTTTTGACTTTGGCCTCTCTCCTTTCCTGTTCTTCTACCAAATGGTTTCCTACATCTGTTAGGGTTTCCATACCTCCTGTGTTGGCTACAGGTTCTATCAGAACACAATGGAGATTCCACCCTTATCAGTGGGCATATGGTCTTTAAGGGGCTTGTCCACTTTTGTGTTGCTTGACTTCTCTTCATGATTCCCATGGCTCGACATGCAACATTCCGTAACTTTCAGGTTGGGATCCAGTAATACCATGATGCAGTCCTCATAACCTAGCCACTATGTCTTGGATCTAGCTTTGGGTCCACAGCCCTATAATTCCAACAATGAGATGTGGGACCTTGTCTAGTTGGTTGGGGCCTGGACAAATCCCACGAGTTGTGTACAATATTTCATCAAGTGTGGGGGATCTGTACATTGGCTCGCCGACTGACTGCTGCCAGATGCATCTGGTATTGCAGGAGCGGGCCAGCTCTGGTATAGTTGTCTCTAAATTAATGTTTTCTTCTCTCGATGTTAGGGTTTTGCCTCTGTAGCTGGTTGGCCTTTACAACCCAGATATTAGATTTCATGTTGTTCGGGCAAAGAGCATGCATGTTCCAGAAGTAGTGCAGACACTACTAGTGTGTTTTTACTATAACATACAGCCATTTAAAATAAAAACTTTCCTATTACTTTCCTAAAAGTATACAATTATTAAAGTGTAAGATTCTAAATTATATTTCAGAAAAATTATAGTTCTGGTCTTTATACAGTGCATACATGAAAGATCACAAGTATTAACCTAAGTGCTCTTTATTTATGAAGGGAAAAAATTGTACATATTAAGAAAATTTGTTAAACATTCTCTAAAAAAAAAAAGAAACTATTTACAAACACGAGTAATTTGTATAAGCATTTTGTCTCCAACATTTAAAATAATGTTCAATACATCAATTTTCATTTACATCTTATATTTTAATTTTTTTTTTCTTAAAGGGAAATTTCACCATCAGGAAAAAATGAGCTTGCCTAGGCACATAACTTCCTAAGAAATATTTTTCTAGCAGATTTTATCTGAATAATATTACCAATAGAAATGCTGTTACTGTGAATCTGAATCCTTATTACAACATTATATGCTAATTCATCTGGGAAGTAAACTACTGAACTTATAACCACCCAGTAATTGGGATGAAAGAGTATGGGGTAAATTTGTTAGAAATCATTTAAATCAACTTCAGTATGCACAAACTTTGTCATTTAGAGAAAGGTAGCTGTAAACAAACTTTAGTTGCAAGTTTAGATATTTTTAGCAACATGACTGCACATCAGAAACACAACTGAAATACTAAATTTGACTTCCAATTCAGTTAAAAGGTTAAAATTGCTGACAATTGCTATTAAGGCTCTTTTTAACAACTAACTCAAGCTACTGGCCTTATCTCAGGATTGTGGGTGATTTCAATACTTATTTCCTTGGCTTGGAATTGAACCTAAGATCTGTTGCTTGCCAGAATAGTGATTTACCAATAGAACAAAAAGATTAATCCACTAGCAATTGCTAGTAAGGCTCTTGTTTTATCAACTTGTCTAGGATAAATCTGCATTGCAATAGTAGTTTATGTCTTTTCACCATGAGTTCATGATATAATTATAAAAATAAATAATCTTCATAAATTTCACTGTTTGTATCTTACGGTTTGTACAATAGTTACCTGTTGTGGTGGTGGATTTTTTAATTCCACAGCAATGACCTTAATAAAGTAACATTTAAGTGAGAAAAAAAAGCAGCAAGAATAACTTTGGATAGATTGTATTATATTAGGTCATCAAGAAATTAATATTGCATTTTGGAACACTTTCATTATACCCCCCCCCCCCATAAAAGTACATCACTTATAATAGTTAAAAAACCACCTAAACGTCACGTTAGTGTAGCCTATATAATGTGTAAAGAATTTGGCATGTAATGCTGTTTGAAGACAAGAAGGGAAGCAACACCTCTGTAGCCATAAAGAATATTGAAGAAGTTTATGGAAATGTTTTGAATGTTCGTAAGTGTCAACGATTGTTCAGCAAATTTTGTTCAG
>NW_013669922.1:12240-29503 GCF_000517525.1 Limulus polyphemus
TCTGAAGATGCTTGTTGAGTCTAACCCAAGGCCACACACTCGTGAAATGGCCCTGAAATTGCACATCTCTTATGAAACAATACATAAACATCTAAAGAATATGGGAAAACTCCATAAAGAAGGTGTTTGGGTGCCTCACGACCTGCCTCATGATCATCATTTCCAATGTGTGAACGTTACTTCATCTCTTCTGGTGCATAATGCGTGTGAACCATTTTTGGACAGAATTGTCACCGGTGATGAAAAATGGATTCTCTGTGCAAATATTAAATGCCAAAAACAATGGCTCAGTCCTAACAAAAACCACTTCTGACCCCAAAACCTGGACTCAGTCTGCAGAAAGTGATGCTATGCATTTGGTGGGACATAAAAAGAATAGTTCATTTCAATCTCCTCAATCCACAGCGAACTGTCAATACAGAGATCTATAGTCAGCAACTGGAACGTTTAAGTCAAGCCCTTCATCAGAAATGCCCTTCACTCGTTAATTGGAAAGGTGTTCTTCTCCAGAACAATACACATCCATATGTGGTACGTTTGATGCAACACAAGATTATGCAGTTAGGTTGGGAAGTTCTCCCCCCACCCACAATATACTCCAGATGTGGCACCATCAGATTACCAACTTTTTTGTTCACTGTAACACCATCTTAATGGGCAAACGTATCCCAATGGAGAAGGTGTTAAAGAGGACATCAACATGTTTTTTGTTTCAAAGCCAAGTGATTTCTTTAATCAGAGCATTAACAACCTGATTGTAAGAAGGAAAAACATCATCGATAAGATTGGAGACTATTTCATTTAATAAATATTTTGTTTTGACGTACAAGTTGTTCGGGTTTTTCATCTATAAAAGTGACATTAATTTCTTGATGACCCTATACTTGAGATTTAATTTTTTCAGTTTACCATTCATATTAGTAAAGCTTAACTGGCTGAAGCGTTTTTGAGGTAACTTTTCTAAAAGTAGTTTTGTGTTCTATGTAATTATCTAAACAAGCAGAAATAAAATACTAGCAAGAAATGTTTGCACTATTAGTTTTCACAGTTAACTACTAACAAGTGTTAACCTTATGCTTTTGCTCAGTCTGCTGACAGTCACCAAACCTCCTTTTTACCTTACCTATCGTGTGGTCTCATTATATGAAAACTATTTGTCATACAATTATTTAATGGAAAAGTAACTGTTAAGGCTACAAAACAAAACAGATGCATTGATAGTATGTGATGGAATATGCTGTTTCTCAGAAAGATGCTAATGTAAACTTGTGAACATTGTATTTGATTTTTCGAGTCTCTAGATAGGTAAGTATACAAAATGATATCATCTACTATAGTTATATACAATGAATAAAAAAACTGAAGAAAATGTTTGTCAATATAAATTTTTTCAGTCAGAAGATGGGTTTGTTCA
Organism: Limulus polyphemus; assembly: GCF_000517525.1. Lineage (NCBI taxonomy): Eukaryota > Metazoa > Arthropoda > Merostomata > Xiphosura > Limulidae > Limulus > Limulus polyphemus. The sequence goes on from NW_013669922.1 coordinate 13,655, forward strand.
ACTATGTCTTTCAAGTTGCTCAGTACTTTCATTTCAAAGTTGTTAAGCTAATTGAATCAGCCATTAACTATATAAATACAATAGATTACTGAACTTTTATTCCCAGTCCAGAAAAAACATTGGTTATATAACAAAATTCATGAATCATTATAAACACGATTAATTGATGTGCCCAGTGTGGCTACACGAGTAGAGCAATAACCACCTACACTTAAAATGTTGCATTATTGAGAAATTGGTATATCAAACAAACCTCTCTCTCTCTCTTTTTTTGTAAACAATGTAGCTCTTCTGATCTTTGTACATACTTAAGTTCCCAGGCACTTCATAGATTGGGGTTGACAACTTGTGATCATTTAAGTTCAAAAATGTCTCCATTTTACAGTTTTAAACATGGAATAAAAGACACCATTTTGAGCTTCCTTTGGATTAATTTAGTTATACTTCTTAAATGTGAATTGCAAAAATGTTTTCTGTTTACCTTGCCATTTTAAATCGTATAATATTTATAAATTTCGAAGCACTCATGTGATTATATTTCAAAATGTTAACATATGTAATTACAATTATTGTTTTGTTTTAGTTTTCATTCATGTAAAACAAAACAACAAGTGTAATACATTGTGTATGCATCAAATTAATGGAAATAGTGCAGTTAAGAATTATAACAGTTAGCTTTGTTTTCATGCCTTCTTTACAATACTCATGAAACTTCTCCTTAATACTAGAAGCTATCCAGGTACGGTAATTTATCTAAAAGTTTTAGCATGGCCATGTGTTCAAATCAATGAACAGTGTCATTTAATTATTACATAGCAGTTCATTTGACATTCTACAGAAGGCCAATATTTCAAAGAATTTTTTTAAAAGTTGTTACTATATACACTTGAGGTGAATAGATGGTGTATATTATTGTATGTTTCCAACTTTTTAAAGTTTTGATTTAATATTTTTTGTCAACTATGTATGAGGAAATGCAGATACCCTTTTCAGAGAACTTTATACTTCATACAATTAAAGAAACTATTAGTTCTAATTTTCTTTGATATGGAAATGTCTACATGTGTGGTGAATATAAGCTTGTTCATCTGTTTTGTTTGTATACAAATACACTTATGTAAATTTATATGCAGATGTGTAGTGTATCTACCTCTGGCCTTTATGGGCTGGTGCTAAGGGCCAGCCAAAAATTTTATTTACTGTTATCATCCCTGTAGGTAAATTATTGTTAAAGTAAACATTTTGAGTTATATTTGATCTCACAATGATGGCCTCAAGAATGTGTCTAATTAAACCTTCAGTGTCCATTGATGTTCACCAGCAGTGAGCTAAGTCGAAGCTAAACACAAATGTATGGTTGTCTGCATCTCTTGACTCTTTCAAACCAGTCCTACAGAATACTAAAATGGTAGGACAAGGGGAATCAAGTATAAATTTTGGCCGGGTAGGAATCATCTTCAGCTAAGACAGTTTTGTGTGTCTAACAGGGTGGTTGACCATTGAAATGGTTTGCAATGAGATGTGGAGGATGCAGTTAATTTAGAGAAGTTTAAGACTTGATAAATATTTAAGTGATAAGAGCTAATTTTGAGTTTTTTTGGTTTTGTTTTCTTAAGTTTAGTTTAGTGAATGAAACAGTTTCAATAGACATTATTGTCCTTATAAAATGAAAAAAAAAATTACATTACTAACCTGTAAGACTTAGCATTATGGTTCTGCTAAGGATTTTAGCAGGGAAGAGTACTCTTAACAAGATCATATTATAAAGTTTTTTTGTCACAGTCTTCTTCAAAAATGAATGAGACCTTATAGTTCATCTTATAATATCTTATTTCAGATAAAATCAGCACGTGATCGTACAAAATCTTAAGTAATACTTTCACTTGGGTTGATAAGCTCTTCTTTAGTTAGAACCTTAACAGTTATATAGTTATTGAAAATAATATTGCACTTAATCACTTTTTGATATGCAGACCATACATTTACTTCCTTCTCATTTTAATGTGAATGGTTTCAAAAGTTTTGTGTAGTCTTGAGTCTGCAGTTTTCATATATACATGTGGTTCAGGAAATCATTAACTTCATTCTAGCTACATTTGTTCTTTATACTTGCTCTGCTCATGGAGACATTGCTATAGTGCTGCACATTGTGCAAGAATGCCAATGACAACAGTGTCCTTTACTGGTAGATCATATGATATCTAGAGGTTATGTCCTCCCCTATTTTCAATGAGAATGATCAGTTGCATGACATGGGTAGTACTAATCACTATGGGTAAATCCAACTTTTCCTGGAGCATTGGATTCAAACAATTCTAGACAGTATCTTATGTAAGTTGGTTGACAGAAAGATATCTTGAGGAAAGAACAACTGTTGATCAATTCATAAATACAGTAGAAGGTGACTGTTCAGTGTCCAACACAAGTATACATGCTGTGTTGTTTTGTTTTTGATATATATATATATATATATTGCCCCTTTTCCATGTACACATTTTGTTCAGTCTCTTTATTTCTGAGCTTAAAATAAAGTCAGTTAGTCAACTTCAGATTTACTATGTAATTTATTCAGTTGATCCTTCCATTATAAAGCAGACCTACTAAAGACTTCTTGTGAAAATCAGTTCACCTGAGAATATTACAACTTTATCAAGATGTATTTTTGTTTATAATTATTCAGTATAAAAACTGTGGGTATAATTGCATTAAGATTAATTGGACTAAGGTGTTTAAAAGCAACAAATATTTACCTTAAACCAGGCAATACAGGAGTAATTATTCTGAATAAAGATGATTATATTAACAAATCACGAGGCATTCTTTATGAATCTGATAAATATAAAGAATACATTCTGTGCCATCACATAAAGAAAAAGCAAATTGTAAAAGTATCTAAAATAATTTACAAATGGAAGAAATTAGAGAAGATTCTACAGGTTTTGTTTTCCTGAAGCTTCTTTCCAGTTTGTTTAAGTTATTTCATTCTTTCAAAGATAAATTCTCAAACTAAAGTGCCCTTTTCTTGTGCACAGGTTATATTTGTAGATGTTATGATCAGTCTTATGTTGGGTTTGTGGTCAGTCTGCTAGAAGGAGCAAACTTAAAAGAACATTTAAAACCAAATATAAAGAATAAATCAGTGTTGCATATGGCATCATATAAGCACAAATGATGAAAGAACTTGAATTAGAGTCTTCTCATTCATGTACTAAAACCTGAATTGTTTCAACTATAGCGAGTTTCAAGTGGTGATGAAGACAATACTATTACTTTAGGTGATATCTTAATTCACATTTGATTAGATACTAACAGACTATACAATTGTATACCTATTGAAAACATAGTTGAAAAACAAGTTGTTTTACTTTTACCTGAATACTACAAGTTTTTGTAGTAACATGTTAGGCTTGTAAACTTTTATTGGTTATAACATTATTGTTACACGTCATGGAAGTTTTTGATGCTTGATTAATTGGAGGGTATGATATGGTATCTATGTTTTGAGGTTTCTTTGTAGAGCCTATGAAAATAAAAAGGGGAAAAAGTTTTGATTACTAAAAATTAGCTTCATGCTAGGAAGTTTGTAATTCTGTGGATAGTGTTTGGATTGATGAATCTGACTGAAAAGAACAAAAATACACAAGCTTATACTTTTTATAGGCCTCTATATTACATGTATGTTTTTCATAATTATGAGGATGTCTATAGACAAATGGCTATACTGCTTATTTATGACATTCAACTTGGGGAATTTAATAATTACTTCTGATCAAAGAAAGCTACTTACATAGATCAGATCAAAAACCAGTGTAGTAATGAATATAGCTATTTTAAGATATTGTTGTAACTTGAACAGACTAGAATGCATTGTTTCATCAGTTGGGTATCCTCGTTGTTAATGATATATTTAACTGTAGTTTGCTAGGGAAAAGAGCTAGGTTAGGGAATTGCTTTAATTTTTGAGGAATTTGTTTTACTCAGTGTGTCAAAAAGTGGACTTGAAAGTTGATTTAGAATCTTTGTTTCTATTAAATGTCCAAAAGTGAGATATCATTCATAATTTTGTTTTGTAAGAACATTTATGTACTAATGATTATACATATCATTACTTTTGATGTTTACATACAGATCTTATTTATAGTAAATAAGCATTATATTACATCTATAATTTATGAATGTCAGTTTTCAGAAAATATAAGGAACAAATTGCAGTTTGGGAAACTTACCAGTTTGGTTACACTTGATGAAAATTCTTTTATTCCTTCTAAATTTTGAGTTTGAACTGTGGGGGTAATATATAAATTTGAAAGGATGTAGTTCTCTTATCAGAAGAGCACTTATGTTGTGGAGGAAGAAGGATTTAGGTGTGATTTTTGAGAAAAGCTAGACTCTTTTGCTACCATTTAGTCCAGTGTCTGATAAAAAGGGTTAGCATAGCTTAGGAATTTATTTGAAATATATTTTTAAGAATAATAAACCTGTTGTATACTTGTATGAAGTTATGGTGAGGTCAATTTTTAGAACTTATGTTGAGTTGTGGACATTAGGATAATTATATAACATCTTTAGGTGGTGCAGAGAAAGGTTTTTGCTTGTTTATACTGAGGTGTTTGAACTTATTACTGTTTCTATATGGTTATTTAAGAGTGTTGGAATGAAAAGCTTTGAAGTAAGGACATAAAATAATGGGAGTAATAAGTTTGGACAACCTAGATCTGAATTTATCTGAAGCAGAACTGGCACTCTTAGTCCTTCTTTTGAACTTGTGAAATGTTTGATCTGTACCAGATTATGTGTGATGTGCTACACAAATTCATTTACTTCTGATTGATGTGAAGGATGTCTTGGGTTGTGAACTTTCTTCTTATTTGGAAATCTGAATGGCTTCCTGTTACTTTGCTTATTCTTATGCTTTTGTAGTCTATGGCTAAAGAAATACATTCTTATTAAAAAATTTTATTGTTTTACTGGAAAGATAATGTGAAGTTAGTCAAGTTAGTCCTTTTTTTTTTTTCACAAACTGTCTAATGTCTTTTTGTTGCAGCAAATTACTTAAGAATATGAACTTAAAGTTGCTAAGAACAATACTTAATTACATTTAGTTACTAGTATTGTTAAATGGTTTTCACTATGTATGGAACATAAGGATTTTATATCCTATTTTGACTTTATTAGAACATTAATTTACACTTCTGTTTTAATGTTTTTGATTGTGAATCCAGTAATAAAAATTTACTTTTATTTTCTTTTTGGAATTAGAATAGTGCCTTGAACTTGAGCTCTCAAAATTTATTGAAATAAATTGAATTTGTAGTTTTAACTAGCAATAGTAATTTAAAAGCTTGAAAAGTAACATTGCTGAAGTTGAATCTAAAGGCAAGAATATTATCACCATTAATTAGCAATGAGAACTTGCACCCTTACCTTTTTAATTTATCTTCAAGTCATTACTATTATTATTGTGGATATTTTAGTTTAACTTTGCTTCATCTAAGTCTAATGGTGTACCTTTTCCTTACAGTATAAGCTGTGATTACCATCAAGATGGATAAACTGGTAACATACATTTTATGGTGCATGTTTAACATTATTTTTTTTTTTCATGATTTCACTTCTTTGCAAAGCTTGCTACTGTTTTCTGCTTTTAGGTACTGACTGCTAACACTTGTACAGCTTCTAATGTTCAAAACGTTGATAAAACTTAAATGTTTAGATTAAATTTACCAGAATTTTATTTTTTGGTAAAGAGCCTAGTCATTGAGTTGACTGGATTTTAATCTATGAAAAATTTTTATGATAATTGGTCACTTGTTTTATCCAAGGCTCAAAGTTAATGAAGTTTTAAGTTTAGGTTAGGTTAGGGTCAAAGTGTTCTTCTGGTGAGGAGATGGATGTGTTAGACCTGTGTTGCTGCTTAGTGACAATTCTTAGTATTGTAGGTATTGACTCATCCTGGTCAGCCATGTAGAGATAGCATACACATATGATCCCCTGAATAGAATGTCACTGTCATCATGGATTTCACACTACATGTCTTTTACACCATCTACTAAACTATAAGTTTCAATCATGTCTATATTTCATCTTTGCAGTTTCACAGTAATATCATGTAGGTGTGACAACATTTAGTACACAAAGAAGTTACAAGAAAATCAAATATAGCATTATATAATAACGATACTGTATATTTCAGGGATGGTGAACCTATGGTATGGGAGAAAATTTCTTGACACGCAGAATTCACTGCTGTCCCAAGGTTTTCTTACCCGACCAATATTTATATATATATATCTGGGAGCGTAGAGCTTGTATATATCTATAATTAATTAGATATATAATATAATAATTATATATGAAATATATATATAAATTTATAATATATACAATCGATAATGATAACAGTAATTTTGCTGCTCAAATTCCATGGGAACGTGAAATAATTTTTCCGAAATTTATTGACAATTTGGGCACGCTCTCAAAAAGGATCGCCAACCCTGGTATGTTTCCTGCTCATTGGATCTTAAAGTGTTGTGAACTAATTAACATCATATCGTCATTTTTGTGTAGCTATATGTAACAATTTCTGAAGCTTTTACCATGTGTGTATATGTTACTAGTACTTTGTTAGTAATGACTTTTTTTAATAAATCTTTCTTTGAGTTGTAGTTAAAAAATCTGTTAAATTCTTTAAATTTATCTAACCTATTGCTCATGCTTATTAATTTATATGAATTTACAATTACTAAATTTAAACATTGCCCACTGTAGTAGGTATAAGTGATTAAAAGGGCTCTTTGATTCATTTTTGTACTCCAACTTTTCACAACTCATAGATGCAACACCATCATAACTCTGCTTTCTGATGTTTTCTTCTCACAACCCAAGTTTCTTTAATGTCATGAGTTTGGTGTCTGCAATGGATTCTCCAGTCATTCTAGTGAGAGGACAAAACTCAATGAACTTCCCTTTGATGTCTATTACTGTCTACAAATTTGATAAATGGAAACATCTGTTTCTTACTATGAACTCCAACCTCCTTTGCCATAATTGCATAGAACCCAGCTTTAGTGATATCTTTTAAAAGTATTGTTACGACAGCGGAAGTCACGCGACGCTAGTAACACGTCATGATATTCTCGAAGGTTTGTGAATGCTCGAGTGTTTACTGGATGTGCGGTGTTCTTGTATATAAGACCGTCAAGAAGTGATGGCAACAATGGAATTGAATTGCAGACAGAGATAGAGACAGACAATTGAGTCAAGCGCGTGAATCGTTCATTGTGAATTATAGCATTTGTTTAAGTTAACTGACTGTGAGAATTAAGTGTATTGCAAAGTTGTATTGAGAAAGAATAAACTAGTTAGCTTCTTCTGGTGTCATCCTATTGGCTGGCCCAATTATGTTTTTTTCTGCTGATCCTTCTTATTTCTTCCCCCTTCTCTTCTTCTTCTGCTTCATTTCTCTTCCATCCAGCTGTGTCATCACTCTGGCTTCATGTGCAAGATTTGTCTGGTCCTTTGCAGGATGGTTGCCTTCTTCCTATCCCATTCTGTTTGCCTGTCTTCCATAGCAGTTTGTCAGCAGAAGTGGCATATTTATTGCTGCTGTTCTTGGTGTCGATCTTTCTCACCATCCCTTTCAACCAGGGCTGGTCTATGTATCAACTATTGCTGGTTACTGAGTGGCTCTCTTGACTACTTTCTGGTTATATCAGGTTATTCCTTCCCAGCCCTCCCTGTTCTTCTAGCCTACATGACTGAGTCCTTAATGTTGTTTTCCATGCCCTTGCCCTACCTCTCTTTGAACCTTTAACTTCCTGTTCCTTAAAACTTAATTTCTCCTCCTCCTCCTCACCTGTGGTGGTCCGTGTTCTGATATGTACTCCATCAATTCATTTCACATCCTATTCCATTACACCTATACCTTTCTTTGTCTGAAGTGCACTCTTCTTCCAAAACATCTGTGGCATTCACCCCTATATCTCTTCCTTCCATTTTCATCTTTATTCCCAATCAGACCCTGATCACCTCCTCTGACCTGTTCTTGTGGTTTGTTATTATTTGTCTTGCACTTCTTCATTTAGTGCTTGTCTGCGGATTTACAATGCTAGAAACCAGGTTTCGATACCCGTGGTAGGCAGAGCACAGATAGCCCATTGTGTAGCTTTGTGCTTAATTTCAAACAAACACACTATCCTTTTAAATATATTGAATGTGCTGGATGCTGGCATTTGCAGTATTGACAAAGATCACTCCAGTTGGACTCACTCTAACTAGGATCATCTGTGTGCAAAATTTGTATCTTGTTGCCACGGTGACTTTTTCGATACTGTAGAGGATTGACATGCTGGAAAACTGTACCTATTGGCACATACCCAGACAATTATACTTTGTTGTACCTGGCATGGTTCTGGAGAGTGCTCCACATCTGACAGACCTTTAGATTGAGAACATTTTCCTTGGGGAGTTACCTTTCCAGTGATACCATTATTATGCCATGATCAAGTTTTCCAGAATCTTGAAAATTTGGAAAAGTAAAGAAATTTCATTAACAAGTAAAAATATTAGAGACAATTACCCAAAAGCCTGGAAAAATCAGGGAAAAGTGTGCCCCCCTCCCTTTTTTTTTTTAAGAACCTGCACAGACACATCAAAACCACACTATGGTGCAAGTTATTAGTGCATTTTAAGGTAATCTTGATCACTGATTCTATTTTATTTTTATAGTGTTAATTATTCCAATTGATTACATGTAATGATAGGTTAGATCAAATAAGCTTTTATGAATAATAGTGGAGTATTGTTTTTCTGTCTATAATATCATTAACTTGCAGTGGCCTTTTTTTAAAACCATTTTCTGCAGTACTGTTGTCGAAAGTATTCTAAAGATGTTATCAAGTCTTTAATTATTTTTATATACAGATTAGAATATGAAGTGGTGTTAATTAGCTTGGATTATTATGAAAAGGTGAAATATCAATTTGTCATATGTGTGCAAGTCTGAAAATTTTGGAATTTTGCCTGGAAAGTGAGAGAAATTATTTTGGAAAGTTTATGGCTATATTGATATTACATGGAAGCTTATCTCTAGGAAAATCAAGAGAATATAATCTGTAAGAATGGCAGAAACATAAAGGACAGATTTATAGGAAATTGATAAACTAGTACTTACTTAAAATCATAAATAATATTCAACAATTAACTGGTACACAGTTAAAAACATGTAGAGTCGTCAACTTTTTGAAGGCCATAGATAAGCCTAAATAAAATGTTTTTAACTGTGGACCAGTTTAACGTTGAATATTATTTATGATTTTAACTTTATACACAAGTGCCAAAATACTATAATTAGTACTTACTTGTATCAGTTTTTAAACTTTGCAGAGTAGATTGGAGGATTGAAACCGTATTTACAAAAAAAACATAAAACTAATCGCACTCCATAAAAAAAATTATTTCATTCAAACCTAATGTTTCTGCTCACACCTTTCTGAAAGGTTACAGTGTCACATACAGAAGCAAAATGATAACCGAAAAGAACACACACACAACAATTAAAAACTGGCGTAACAATGGTAATATCACATGTTATCTTATGCACATTATATGGAATTAGAATGACTGACAGAAAATTGCAATATATCTAACACATACATACACAGAAAAAAATAAAGATAATAATTACAAATAATTATTTCTGTCTGTTTTACATTTATAAGATTGAATCAGAAGAGACTTTTTCAGTTTTATAAACCTAATACAACAGCTTTTAATTGTTGTATGTGTTCTTTTCAGTTATCAGTTACAATATGTGACACTGTAACCCTTGAGAAAGGTGTAAGCTGAAATATTGGGTTTGAATAGAATTGTTTTTTTCTGCAGTGTGATTTTTTTTTATATTTTTTTGTAAACCGTATTTACTTGCCTTATTAAAGCCTGCTCACAATACCAAAGCTGTACTTCCTAAATTATTCTGTAAGCAGATAAGTTTACTTAACTATAACAAGAGATTTACAGGATTTAATAACTTACTATACAGTGATAGAAGAAAGAAAATTAATATTGTCTGTGTGACTAAGCTAAACAGTGGGAAGTGTTAAGTATATACTTAAGAAATCACATAAATGCAAAAATTGACAATTTAAATGAACAGATATTAGTATGTATGTCTCCAAAGTGTTTTTTGAAATCAAAAACTTAAACTTCGTTTAACATGGAACAAAGACGAAACTGGATAAAAAAAGACTTCTACATTGAGCCATCTTCTTTAGCCAAAAACAGGACTAAAACTGCAACTAGACTCGGAGCAAGACAGGCATTAAGATGTATAGGAAACTTTAAAACAAGAAAGGAACTTCCCTAGATTCCACCAATGAAACAAAAGTTATTATTTAGTTTCTCAATTAAAGAGTTGTTCTTTTCTAAACTTGTGTGTTTTAAAAACAGTATCATGAAATTTTATGTGAATTCCTTTCCTTCCGACAAAATTGTGTATTGAAGTTCATCTTGTTGTCATGCATTTCAAAAGGCTACTGTTCTGTTTGTTAAAATTAATGGTGACAATTGATTATCTAATTTTCTCAATACAAATTGTTCAGGTTATCTATTATAATTTTAATGGTCACTAGGAATTTTTTATTCTAGAAATGTTAATTTCAGAAAATACTAGAACCACTTACATATTTGACAAGCTATTGACACTGTTATAACAATGATACTTACTAAAAGTTTGAGATGAGAACACATAATATTTACATCAAAATGTAACACAATTTCTGTTAATATTAAGAAAATTAATCATAACAGTTTATTATTTACATTTACAATTTTATCAAGGAATATTTGATATGTTCATAATAAAAGGTCTGCAATTATTTGACATCAAACAGTTTTGCACTCTGTTTTAATGTTAATAACTGAATTATTTATTTCATTCTGATGAACATTTTTGAATTACTAATTCTTACATTATCTAACTTGGATAGTAATTAATAATTGTGTAATTCAAATTTAACTTTTTGATCCATTTTTTTCAATGTAACTAATTAAACAGTTTATGAAGAAACTGGAGTTTTCAGTTGTAAGCCTCTAAAAGATTTTTTTTTTTAATTTTCTTTTCTCATAAATAGAAATTGGGAGGTAATCAGGGCTCAGCAAATAAGAAAAAACGAAACAGGAGAGCCAAGTCGTCAAACTTCATTGAAAATGATCATATGAAAGGACCTAATTTTAAAGTTGTTGATAAAACAAGTGAGAGTTCAACTCAAGCTTCTAATATGTGTTCTAGAGTACAAAATGAGCAGTCTAAGGATAACAAATTAGCTCCCGCAGAAGAGTCAACAATTAATCCAAACCTCTCGGAAAGTCAGTATACTTTGAAACATAAGAAAAGAAAAAGTAAGAAGAAAAAATCTCCAATTAGAACTGTTACTGATAAAGAAGAGGTTAGCATGTTGTCAGCAGATGGTGATATTCAGCTGAGTAAGAAAAATGGATTTGGAATAAATCTTGACTCTAGTGGACAGGCATCAGAAGAAAAAATTGTTGTCAGTGGATTAGAGGCAATTAAAACAGCAGTGAGTAATATTGATGTTACTGACAGTATACAGGTAGGAAACCAAGAGTACAAGGAGGATGTACATAATTTATCCCAAAATATTATAGTAGAAAAAAAAATTAATTTACATTGAGGAGACAGAATTAATGTATCTATTTAAAGGCAAAGAGTGTGTGTGAGGTAGAATCAATGTATCTATTTAAAGATCAAGATAGTGTGAGGGAAATTAGTGTATCGATTTAAAGATCAAGATAGTGTAAGAGGAATCAGCGTATCTATTTAAAGATCAAGATTATTTCATCAGTAATCACAGATATTCCATCAATACTCAATATTTCATAAGAGCTTGGTTTGTGATAACATTTCTATAATCTTGAAAACATTTTCCTAATCTACAATTAAACAATCGGTGCAAGGTGAGTTTTGTTTACCCTATTTGGTAAAAGATAAGTATCGTATAAAAAAAACTGAACAAGACCTTTTATCAAGTGATAAAATAAAATGTTTATCAAATAAAAAGAAACAAAAAAACAATCATTCAGATGAAATATTTAGTACAAAATTGGGCAAGGATACTATGAGTAATGTTGTACCTCCTGGAACAGATCACGTTGACTTTGACAGAGATGTAAATTTTTCTTTGAAGTTTAAAGTAGATACTGTATTATGTGATCAGTCTGAAGTTGTTGAAGCAATTTATAGTCAATGTAAAAGTTTTGTATTGGCTAAAGATTTTAACAGGACCACTTTTTCTGATGGAAGAATAAAGTTTTTCAATCTTTCATTCATGTAAAATTTAAGTAAGAAAGGAAAGGAGAGTAATAATTTAGAATTGGAAGCTTCTATAAAATTACTGATACTAATAAAGATAGTCCTGAACTTTACAAATAAATTGAGTATATTGTTAATTAAATTCATCTTCCTGAAAAGAAGTATCAGAATTTAAAGAGATTGGAGTTAGATGTGGAACATTTAATGTTGAAATTATATACAGCCAAAAAAGTAAAAGCAGTTTGTCTGTTTTTAATAATGCACAGAAAACAAAGGTTTATGACCATCAGACACTTGTGAAAGCAGAAAATCTGTTGAAATCAACAGAGTTGGCTGATTCTTTAACTGGAACTTTGAAGTCTTCCATAATGTCTACACACGAAGCATTAAAGGAAGAATCTTGGGCACCATGTACAGGGGCAGGAAAACAGCAGAGGCTTGACTCTCGTGCCTCTAACGAAGAAGGACAGAAAACTAAAGCTCAGCTTAAAGCAGAGAGAAAAGCAGCATTTGTAAGTAGTAAATGTATATCTTTTTCTGGAAAGGCTTGCTATTACTGCATCATGTGAATGTTTCTTTGCAATAGCAATTTAAAATACAGACTATAGGTTAGCACAGGTTACCCATTGTATTTTAAACTACCTGATCAGAATCTCTTCTTGCTTCTCAAGGATCAGTTATTAATTTTTAGAATTTAAAAGAAAATGTAGAAAATATGACAACAATGCAGCTGTAAGTGAAGGTTTCTGGCCAATGTAATAAAGACAAGGTTGAAATGGGTTTTGCATTAATATTGGAGCTTCGTAATTGACAGGATATGAAATTTTACAGAAAACTAACATTCAATAATAACTTTATTCAGTCTAATATACAGATTTGTGGAAATTTTTCCCTATTTTAAGTCACACAAGGTTAAATTATCTGATGTTTTTATGACTTGTGGTATTTGTGAATAGCCATAAGATTTTACCAGTTTAACACAAATTTTTGATTTAAAAGTTTATTTGTAATTTAGAATCTTATGAGAGGTTATTTCTTATTGTAATTTCCAGTATAATTCACTTTAGGATTCAAAAACATTACATTATGGTATGTAATTTTCATTTATGCCTATATCACTTACTGTTTTCACTTCATACATATTTATTTTTAGCAATTCCCAGGCTGCTGGATTTAGTTTCAAACATTACTATACATAAAAACTTTTTTTTTTTTACACAACGGTTAGCATAAAACTAATATATTTTGCATTTGATGAATGATAACATTTTATTTATTTTGACTTTTCATAAAAAAAAATATTAAAGATAATTATATAAGTTTGACTGAATGACGTTTGCTTTCTTAAGTTTGTGTATTATTAAAAACATACCTACCTATATATTACAAACACTCAAACTTAGACCTTCTTATCCTTCATAGTTAAGGTTGACAATCAAAGTTACTGCAAGTGCTTTCTCTTAAACATTGCCCATTCCTACCCATAAACATTTCTTTACCTAGGAATCAGACCAAACTTCTCAAACAGCTAAAACCATTTTTCCATATTAAGTGTTTGTTGGATGTTTTTTTTCAACTCATTATAAAAACTAACCAGCAAAGAAGTAAAATTAAAAGTATTTTAAAGTCTTTTTTTTTTTAAATTGAAATGTTGTTTTAACATTTTGTCCCTTGAATAGGATTTGGAATATAATTTCACAGATATCAAGAATTAAATAATGAAATACATTCTTTTAACTTGATATTTAAACCTTTTTGTTGATGGACTTTTTCAGTTAATTCAGTTTATGCTATTTTTTACATATAGCATGTCTTACCAAGAGACTATATAAAGTGCTTTGTTTTCACCATACAGATTATAAGGTGCAATTTTCAGTGAATAAATAAAGTTATTCATCCATTTTTCTAGGAAATGTTTAATATATTTTTCCATGTACTGTTGTAAGTGTCACATTTCTGGTACAATGTAGCCAGCATGTAGTATTATGTAAAAAGGTGTCAGGGATATTTTGCTTTAGAATTGACAATATATATAAAAGTATACTTAAATGTTTAAGTAATATACAGCTGACACCTGAAGACTGATTGAGAAAAGAGATGATAAACTAATCAATTTTTACAAACAGATATAGGTGTGGAAAATTATCTTAAATAAATAGTAAGTTTTAGGAAAGTTATAGGTCATGAAAGAAATAAGCAAAGAAGAAAAAAAAATTTCTGACAGAGATTACGCCAATGGTTGGAGATCACTGATTCGAGGATCTAGATTACTTCCAAAAGGTTGAACAGTGTTTAGTTTAGCGATCCAATAAGCTTTTTTTATTTCTCTATCAGCTTTAGTTTTGAATCCTGTTTCAGTATTGATGACGGTAACATTGTTAATGGAATGACTGGATTGGTTAAAGTGTTGAGCAACAGGGAGATTTTTTTCGGTGTTAACCCGTTACCTGCCATGGCCATTTTGTCTTGTCGTGAGGGCCAAGTCACATTTGTGAAATGAAAAAAGTATAGAGAACTTATCTCTTATTGTTTCAGATTTTATTTCTGTAAATAGTAGCATAACATTCAGTTATTTATAACAAAATTGTATTATTTAATGAAGTTTAAAGTGAAATTTAATTTTAAAATACGTTTGAAACTATAAATAAGCACCCTCTAAGAAGAAAGTTTTATCTAAATTTTCCTTCTTCTTCATCACTGGTCCTGCCATCTATGATTGGTATCTAAACCTTTTTCTAGTCTGTTTTCTTTATAAAACAGTATCTGAGCTTGTGTAAACCTCAGTTGTAAAACTATTAGCCAATCCTAATCAAAGGTGTCAATTTCAGTGCTATTTATTACAATCGCTGCATTTCACGTTCGACAAATCATAGGATGATAAGCAAAGCACGTGACAGAATGTTGTTTTCCGGATTTTACAACGAGAATATGGGTGGTGCTTATTATAGTAACTGCCATTTTATGTAGAGGTTGTATTTAGCATTGGTCAGTAGTCCTTTTTATTTATAAGCCTTAGAAAACTTGCTTCTGGAAAAAACTGCATGGGGATGTATGTAACTTTTATTATTTTTATATAGTAGCTTAAGTCGTGTTGTATCTTATATCTGTTTATATTAATCGTTATATTGAAAAATTGACTCGGAAAGAGATAATATTTCTTTAGAAAGAAGTTGATCCATGAATGTTAGGGTTAAGAGCTATCGAGTGGTGAGTGGAAGGTCTTTACGTGAATTAGGCTTAGCTCTTTGAACTGAAAGAGTTTGTGATTTTTTTATATTCTTTTGCATTTAAATTAGTGGTTTTAAGTTCAATAATTTAACATAATTTTGTATTTAGTTCATAATAATAATAATAATAATATGATTCAGTATTTAGAATGATAAACTTGTGTGATTTGTACGTAATACTACTAGTATCAGTACCGCATAAGAATTTTATATTTTTCCTCCTTACAATCTTTACGTTGTAGTAAGACCCACACTTCTGTTGTTGTTTCTTTAGAATTAAAAACAGTCTAACTG
>NW_013669922.1:30235-35751 GCF_000517525.1 Limulus polyphemus
ACTCAGTGTACAAGTGACAACAATAAAACCCATATGTGAAACAGACTAAATACAATTAACTCAATAATACAGGGGAAGCTATGGCATTCTCACAGTAGGGGGGTCTCAATACAATGAAGAGCTTAAGTTTCAATTTCCAACATAAATATTGCCTATAATGAAAGGAATGTGACCAGGACTAGTCTTTTAGGTGCTATAAAGTAATTTTCTTTGTAATTTATAGTGTCTGTATCGTTTGGTATTCTCTTCTAACAGGATGTATCAAGTAACTAGGGTTAGGCGGTGTTATTCAAACCACCTGTACTGTAAACTATCAGTATCACATACATTTGTTAGTTGTGGCAATTAGTTTTTTACACTGTATAAGGTAAATGGTGTTTTGTGTTCTACAAGTGATTTTTTGAATATTTTAAAGTTTCTTTAGGTGTACTTGTCAGAAAATGAGTCAGTAGTTTTTATGAACTTGCAGGTTTGAGAACGAGCTTTGTTGCATGGATGACAACCATTTTTTTTGGTAGGATGTAATTCACTTTTGTGTGAACAAGGATATTTTTCAAGAGTTCTGTTTTTTTAAAGGAGACAACAGGAACTTCAGGAAATATCTGTTTAAAGCGATCATTCAGCTGTAGGAGATGAAAATGGTTTTTCAGAATTCGGGAAACATTTCTGAAACAATAGTTCTTTGTATATATAATAATAATAATTAAATAAAGATGATTCTATAGGCTACTGACCATGACAATGATTGATATCCAATCACCACAACTTGTAATACTATAAGTACTTACTAACAATTCTTCACAAATACAAAACATTATAAGCACTTTAGCTACATAAGTACCAGTAAACAATCAAGAAAGTTACCTGAAAGGCGCAGTCTTAATTGCAGGTTTTAATTTTTGATGGACATTTTCCAATAATTATAATTTTTACCATGTTTGAAAACTTGCTGCATAGAACTTAAAATTCTAATTTAAGCATAAGGAAAAATTCTAAATGGAAAATTCAATCTGAAAAAGTAGACATGTTTGGTCAGAATCCAGTAGTTGGTTCTTGAAAACCTTTCAACAAATCAAAACCATTTTTATATTGTATAATTTATAGTATTATGGTGTGAGTTATTTACTACACACACACACTGTAATTTATTATGTAATTGTCAATTTTGCTAACTAGTTATTTGAAATTGGTGATTGAAAAATAAATATTTTTGTTCTTATGCTTTTATTACTGTTTGTATTTATTCTGTGGATGTTAAATATTTGTTATTCTAACATAAAACAGGAGGCTAAGCGTGTTGCTGAAGTTGCTGATAAAAGGATGTCAGGTAAGGTATATAAAGCATGTGACGACTTATTCAATTTATTTTTTGGTACATATTGATCCCAATAAGCTGATAATATTATCACAGTAGTGTTACTGGTAATGTAACAGTTTTTCTTTTATTCTCTAAAAACATAGTTGTTAGCCATACAGTAGTTAGAATAGCTTGAATATATTTCTTAAATAGACTTTCACAGACAAATACAAAAGTCAGTAGGCAGTATCACCATTCAACATTCAGTTGAGTTAACAAATACCAACTACACCAACAAACATGTTTAGTGCAGTTAATGTCTAATAGGAAAACTAAATGCTGTTAATAGTTTTCAGTGCATTCACAAAACATTCAGTCACTCAATAACAGACCTGCAAACTCTTACGATTTATGTGTAATTGTTCCATTTTTTTTCAAAAGTTGCTTATTTTTGCTATTATTAACACTCCTATATATATATATATATATATATTCAATTCTCTCTTCTTCTTTTCTACATCTCTTCCATTTTTCTTTCTTTTATGAAATTTCTGCATCTTAATCTGGTCCAAAATTTATTTTCTGATATTTATTGCTCTCTCTGTATCTGTCTTTTGTATTTTTGTAATATGTGTAATAAGTTGATTGTTTTACTGCACTTCAATTCTCCTGGATATTTTGTTCTTTTTTTATCCTCATTATTTCTTCTATCATTTTCTGTATAATTATTTTATGTACTTGGTCTTTAATCATTTTCATTATAGCTGTACTTCCAACTCCTTTCAGTACTCTTCTATCCCAATGCTCCATTTACTCTTCCTATTTTCATATTTCAACTGGCCTGATGAACCCTGGTATTTTGTGAAAGGCCTTGCTAGCATTGGATATGGCAGATGAAATGTGGTTGACATATTATAATATATATACAGTTTTCTTTTGTTCAGGCTGTTGTTGCTTGACCTGCTCTAAGAACAAGAAACAAACTTGCTGGTTCACCAGTTCTTGTGAATGATAGTAAAGTTACTTAAAATAATAATACTTAAATAACCAATGTTAAAAATTAAAATGGATAGTGTTGTGTTATTAATTTTTTGCCATAAAATTCTGATTTGTAAATAATTTAAATAAAAATTATAATAATTACAATTCACTTGCTAAATTTGGTTCACACCATAAAAGTTGAATTTTATGAAAACTGAAGAAATATATAGAATATAGACTACTAGTATGTCTTGCATGTCCCATCAATTCTAATGAGCCCTGGTATTGGTTGAAAAGCCTCATCAGCATTGGTTATGAGAAATGTAGTGTAGTTGACATGATATAATATATTCTCATGGGTTCTTAGAATATTTGTAGTATCCATTTGATGTATCTTTTCTTCTACTTCTTTGCCTTCTCTATTTTAAGCCTATATTTCTACCTCATGCATTATCACTGATTCCACTAATATATCAAAGAGCTGAATTTTCTTCTTTATGACATTCATTACACTTCTCTTAGCATTACTCTATTCTACAGTTAAAGCTTTCTGTGCCTTTACATGTTGCTGTCTTATCTTCTCCTTATGTGTATTTCTGCTTGTAAACCAGTATCTCAAATGCTTAATTTGTTTATCACCCCTATTTTCTATCTTTTCATGACAAAATACCATAATATCTGATTCGTTAAAATTCAATACTATCTTATTTCTATTCTAACTTTTTTTAATCATCTGCTACTATAAATATAGCCTCCGCAATTTTAAACAATAAATCTTTCCATAGTTCTCCCACTCCTCTTCAAGATCATTTTTAAACATGCTAAATAATACTGAGCTTAATGGATGCCCTTGTCTAACTTTTCTTATGTCCAAAAACTTTTGATTTATCTTCCAGCTGTCTTTACTAAATGTTAAAAATACTATTTGTTAGCCTTGTACATTTGTTGTCTTAATTTTGAAAATAGGCATTATGTTTGATTATATATTTTATACATGAACAATCCAGATAAGCAAACACAGCAGAAAAGCAAAGCAACTCTACGTGCAGAACGTCGAGCAGTTCAAGAAGCTCAAAGAGCAGCAAAAGAAGGCAAGCATCAATTAGAAAATGTTTGTCCAGTGGCATCTGTCAAAATGCAGGAAGTATTTCTGAAGCAAGATCATAAAGAGGGAATGAAAGATGCAGAGCAAGGAGCTGAATTTTCAGGCACAGTTATATGTTGTTTTTTCATATCAGAATAAAAAAAATGAGGAAAATGTATTTACTAGCTATCTAAGAATCGAAATAACTTTTAAAATGATCTGTACTTACAGTTGAAGTTAAAAACATTTAACATGCAGCCTAATTCTCGGATATTGGCATTTTATTTGTTGATCATAAAATTTTTTTCTAATATCATTAATGCTGTATATTATTTCTCTTTTAAATTTACCAACAATAAATATTAATATTTTTAAATGAACACAATATGTGGATCGAATGGAATGAATATGGACATTTTGAATTTTCTACGTACAATAAGAGTAGGAATAGTAGTCAGTAGTCAGTGTTTTGAGCTGTTATTTTTATCTTGTACTTTTTTTTTCCACTCAAACTTTGAATTGAGACTTTCAGTAATAAAAGTGTAAAACATGCATAAATATGTAATTAAAACATTATTTCTGGCAGTTTCCAAAAACGAAAAATCTGCTGGGGTAAAAAAAGTACATAAGAAAACATCTGATGATCCTCGGGTATCACAGCAAGAAGTTAGAAAAAAAGTTCGTTTGTTTCGACACTTACCACAATACCATCATAACTACCTTTTAACTAGAAACCTAAGGTATGAAAGTTTGTGAGAAACCTTATTACTTGTATGTACATATATATGGTCACATAACCATGTTTTACAATTATAAATCTAAGTATGTATTAGTAACTTTTTTTTCTTTTTCCATAACTAGATACCAAATACAAATTAGTTTTTATTTGACGTTTTGGCTGTTAATCTACTCCTGTCTTCAGGGAAGTGTTTTTACTGGCTAGAATTTGATCCTGGATTTTCTTGATTGAAATCTGGTGCTTTATCCACTTGACAGGGGCTTTCCCTATTAAAATATGAATCAACTAACTATTTAAATGTTTTCAAGAGGGATCTCCAGGTTTTATGACTTCTGTATTAGTTTCTTGCCAGGTTTTTTCTTTTTCCATAACTAGATACCAAATACAAATTAGTTTTTATTTGACGTTTTGGCTGTTAATCTACTCCTGTCTTCAGGGAAGTGTTTTTACTGGCCAGAATTTGATCCTGGATTTACTTGATTGAAATCTGGTGCTTTATCCACTTGACAGGGGCTTTCCCTATTAAAATATGAATCAACTAACTATTTAAGTGTTTTCAAGAGGGATCTCCAGGTTTTAAGACTTCTGTATTAGTTTCTCGCCAGGTTTTGGATATATAAATAGGGGCTGGGGTGATACCAATGATTGGAGATCACTGATTCGAAGATCTAGATTACTTCCAAAAGGTTGAACAGTGTTTAGTTTAGTGATCCAATAAGCTTTTTTTATTTCCTTATCAGCTTTAGTTTTGAATCCTGTTTCAGTTTTGATGAGAGTAACATTGTTAATGTAATGACTGGGTTGGTTAAAGTGTTGAGCAACAGGGAGAATTTTTTTCGGTGTTAACCCGTTACCTGCCATGGCCATTTTGTCTTGTCGTGAGGGCCAAATCACATTTGTGAATTGAAAAAATTATAGAAAACTTATCTTTTATTGGATTTCAGATTTTATTTCTGTAAATAGTAGCATAACATTCAATTATTTGTAACAAAATTGTATTATTTAATGAAGATTAAAGAAAAATTTAATTAAAAAAAAATCCCAAAGTACATTTGAGACTATAAATAAGCGCCCTCTTTTGTTTGTTACCATTGTATCCAGAGCTTTATGTAATTGTTTCTGTCAAAAGTCCACACACACTGGTTCAGTTACTTTTGGACCCAATTGACAAGACAGATTATTTCTCCTATCATTGTTGTTACAATACAGCTGTAAAACACACTATAGAAATCACCTGTTAAGGATAATCACTCGCATCGCAACTAACTTGACATTTTTTAGCACTAAATAACATTTTTCTGACTGAATATCACTTGTCTTGTGCTTTGTTGCCTATATATATATATATATATATATATACACACACACACACACACACACACACACACACACACACACACACACACACACACACA
>NW_013669922.1:35761-36954 GCF_000517525.1 Limulus polyphemus
TATATATATACACACACACACACACACACACACACACACACACACACACACACACACACACACACCTTTTCCAACTGAGACCTAGAACTTTCTACAAACTAGGAGATGCTATGATGAAACAGTACTCACTTAAGGCAACAAGAAAAATGCAGAAGGTTTAAGTAATGTGATGTCATTTTACAACAATTGAGCTGCACACACAATGTACAACTCTTACTAAGTTACCTATTGAAATGTGTACCAACTATGGCTCTTAGTCTTGAACATGTATTACCTGTGGTCTGTCTATCCTAATATATCTGAATAATGTCACAGCAGGTTTTGTTTCTCTTTCTTGCCACTCATTATTTCACTTATGTTCACGTCCTTGTGAGTCTCATCTCCACCCAGTGATCTTAGGTCTAGTAGGTCTTCATCTTCTATGACAAAGTCACTGTCTTCTGGTTCTGCATGTATAACAGCCACACCTGCCATGTCCATCTGTACCTTAATAGCTGCACCCATAAGGTCTTTCTTCTGTCATCTCAAAGTACCTCTTCAACAGATTGGCATGGTAAACCTTGGTCATCCCACCCACTTTCATCATATAATGCATTCTATTCCCCACTTCTTGTAATGCAATAGGTCCTTTCTACTGCTAGGTGAATTTGTTGTTGGCTGTCGGTAGCAGAACTAAGACTTTCTGTTCGATCTCCAAATGTCAATCCTTGACCTTCTTTTTATATAAGTACTTCTTACTGCTTTTGATGTGTTTAGCTTCATCAGTAAAACTGCTTTGATAGGTCTGTGTCAGTACTTCTTTATGGTTCTCTGTTTTTGTAAGTCTCTTTTTCTCGGGCAATGTCCCGTAGTTTCTGCAGTGACGGGTCTTTCTTCTGAACATTCTTCAGCTCCCATGGACTTACATTCAGGATGTCACTTTTAGAGACTTTAAGGGGCTTGATAACTTGCTTGTTTTTCTTCCCTTGAGCTCTTGTAGTGACTGCAGATGCTTCATCCATCTTCTTTCTGTCTGGTTTCTCCTAATACCTGGTATGTTTCCAATCACCAAGTCATATATTGGTGCCTTGATACACATGGCTTCAAGGTCTCATACATAATATGGAGTATCCACCTTTACTTTTGCTATGGGAAACTTTATCACTGTCTCATCAACTAGCACACATAGGCACACCTTGCCTATTATCTGGTTA
>NW_013669922.1:37655-39860 GCF_000517525.1 Limulus polyphemus
CACTGTCTCATCAACTAGCACACATAGGCACACCTTGCCTATTATCTGGTTATCAGATACTAAACTGGTTTTCACTGCTGCACCCAGTGTTTTGTAAGACTTTCACTTCCTTTTCCCCGATATAGTCTCTACCTATGGTCATGTTATGATATTTTGACACCTCTTTAAGTTTTTCACATGCTCCAATCACTACTGGCACTGTTGATTCATTTGCTAACTTCAGCTGGCCATCAGTTGTGCACTGATTAATCATGGAAGAAGCACTTCCTTTTTGTGGTGAATCTGACGAGTTGTGTTGATTCTGTTTCTTCTAGCAGCAGGATCTATGGTGACAGTCAGTCTTTTCTTACCAGCACCATCTTTGTAAGTAGCTCCAACTGCTTTATGTTGATATTTCTGCTGTTGCTTGTTGGTGATGGACTTGCACTCACTTGCAACTTGCCCCATTTCATAACAAGCATAGCATCTCTACGTGAGCTTCTATATACTGTTCTGCCAGCTTGATCATCTCCTCCACATCTTTTGGTGCTCTCTCCTTTAGGAACAGTGACATGTCAGTTGAGCACATGATTATGAACTGTTTACATATTAGTAGATCTGCCAGTCCCTCAAAACTATTTTCACATATGGCCATGTTAGTCCATCTTGTAAAGCATCACTATAGACATGCCATAAACTGAAATACAATTTCTCCACTGTCAGGTTTGACTTCTCTGAACTTTCGATGACAACCTTCCTCAGTAAGTTCATAGAATTTCAGTAAGGCCAGTTTTAACTTGTCATAGTCCATGGCATCTTCTGATGTCATGCCTGCATACAATTGTAGGCCTTTTCTTGTGAGAAGTGAGCTGAGACAGACTGCTCAGTCACCTTTGCCCCAGTTCTGACTTTGGGTGAATCTTTCATATCTCTACAGGAAAGCATCCATGTCATCTTTCTGTTCATCAAATTTGGGCAGCTTGGGTTGGCTGGCCCTGACCCCATTGTCATTCTTGGGTCCTTCATCTTCCTGTTGGGTGAGCATGGTGATCTCAATTTGTGCTCTTATTCTCTGTATTTCCAATCTCTTCTCTCTCTTCTTTTCTTTTTTCTCAATTTGTACTTTTATTCTCTCTCTTTCAAGTCTCTCCTTTCTCTCATTTTCTTGTTTTAGTTTTTCATCCTCTCTTCTCTCTCTACTTCTTGTTGTTGTTTAACAAACTCTCATAGTTCGCCATCTTTGAGCTGAAGATGCTCACCTATTTCTACCCATTTATCAAAATCTGTTGATATGGTTACATCACATTGACAAGTAGGACTGACAATGGCACTTCTTCTGTAATGCTTATTTTACGTTATTGTTTTATAGTGCTGAGTTAATTGCCTATTAACAATTAATGTAACTAATAGTATTAGAGCTAGTTATTCATTTATATATATACATGCATGATGATTGAAAATAAAACCTTTTTTATTACTTCTTATATTTCTTTACTTATAGTAAAAAAATTAAAAATTTAGCACCAAAACACTTGAGAATAAGTTTTATGTATTAAGATAAGTTGAACAAACTCTGTACAAAGTATCTGCCTTATATTTAAGTTTGTTGTGTTAATTTTTGTTTTCTATTAGATTAGCAGGATCCGACCTCCATCCTTCTATCATCGGACTTGGTCTGCAGATTTCTCAGGGTGTTGTCCGTGGTTCTAATGCTCGCTGTGTTGCTTTATTGACTGCTTTAAAAGAAGTAGGGAGAAAAATTATTTATTTTCATTCTTCTGATATTTTCATGGGTTAATCTAGATTAGGTTTAAGTAATGATATAAAATAAT
Source organism: Limulus polyphemus (assembly GCF_000517525.1). NCBI lineage: Eukaryota > Metazoa > Arthropoda > Merostomata > Xiphosura > Limulidae > Limulus > Limulus polyphemus. Next base: position 39,467 of record NW_013669922.1, read on the forward strand.
GAAATATTAGTAGTGCAGAATTGCCAAAAATTTCATTTTATTATTAATAGTGTGATATAAACTCAAATTTTGTAGCTTTTTTTTTATGCTATTTTACTTAGGTTGCATAATGGGACATGGATTTCATTTAAGTACCATAGAACTGAATTGATACTATTTTCCCAAAGAAACAAAAGATTATCTTTCTTGTACTATATTTTGATTTTCCCTCAAATTGTTCTCATTATAAACCCTGAAATACTGTGTTTAGTATCAAGCACAGCACTGATTTGATTGCTTTATGCATGGAGTTGTTGTTTTTGTTGAACAAAGTTCCACAATGATAATTTTTTTATTATACAGAGGTTGGACAAAATAATGGAAACACCTTGGAAAATCAACAAAATATATTTTG
>NW_013669922.1:40701-45081 GCF_000517525.1 Limulus polyphemus
ATTTTTATAAGGTTATAACCAAATTTTTTTTAGATATCTGTAAAAAGCAGTTAATTTAAATAAAATATCAAATAGCAACAATAATAAACAATAAAACATTAAAATATGTCAAGTTTTAATTGTTTATAACATGTTCAAAGATTATGATTCCAAAATGTTAGGTGTTTCCATTATTTTGTCCAACCCCTGTATATTTCTGATATCTTGTTTTCATATTGAATGAATTTTCATATAGTAGTTTCAGTGTCGTGTAAATTGACTTCAATAGAGTTGTTACATTGGAAGTTTTAACAGTTCAATTTTTAATTGTGGCTAACTTGCAAAGCTTTCAAGCTTATATTTTCCTTATAATGAACCACATGTATAGCTATAATTATTTGGTTTTATGATACTCCATCTGTTGTATGTTTTTTCTGCTCATAATGCACTTAATTGTTGCAGAACATTTTAAAAATGATAAAATTGGTGTCTTACTATATGAGGTCATTACACCAGAATACAGATATGTGAAAGATTTGACTCCAAAGGTTGGTGTGAACTGATTTGCACACCATTATTTAATGGTTGTAGAAAAACAAAATAGTGAAAAAAATTTTGGAGTAGTCCAGAAATGATCATTTATTGAAGGTAGCACAAAGCAAAATGGTGTTGACAATCAGTAAGTACAACCTTAAGGAACTTGCAAACTGCAGTCATTGAGCACAGTACATTGGTCCAACTGAGTAGAAAATTTTACCATACTTCTCAGCACTGTGGTGAAGTGTACATTTGAATCTGTTGTGCTTGATAGTAAATTTGACCATGAAACTTCTGGTGAAGCTTCATCCCTTTTGAAATGTCTTTGAATTCTACCTCTACCTGGTCTTTACATGTGAACTTCCAATATTATGTCATGTGGCTTCAGTTATTTTCAAGGATAAGAATATGACCATTTAATTTGTAAGATGTTCATGTGTTAGTTTCAGAACTTAAATGCATGAGAAAAGAGAAAAACCAGCATTTTGCAAGAGTTCAAAGAACAACAAACAGTATTCATGTACTCGGAACCTCACACTAGAGAAGTTACCTGTAAATTGGATCCACATTTTAAAACTCAGCCATATTAATTGGCAAGTCATTTTTTTTATATGGTATTTGATTTAATGCAGAATACTCTTTCCAATTTTTGAAAAACATGTTGCTGCTCTTGATGTTCTTTAATTGTTCAGTGTATTCAAATGCAGAGAAAATATGTGTTGCAAAACCTTGGCCAGCTTCTTTATAGGCAGCATCAGCTGTGTTGTATATACAAGACTGTTTAGTGTAAGGATTATTATTTAGTTCATTTACCGATCTAATAATTAATGATTATTTAGTTTCATAACAAGTGTTAAAGTTAATTATTTTAAAGGCAATAGTTATAACAAGTTTTGTGAAGTAACTCAGTAAGAGTCGTATGTTGTGTGTGTAATTCATTTGTTGAAGTATTGGTGACATCATCTTTCTCGAAACCTCTCAAGTTTTTCTCACTATGCGGGTTTTGTTACATTATAATATCTCATAGTTTGTAGAAAGTTCAAGGCCTCAGTTGGACAAGGTGTTCAGTGAGAAAAATGTTTGTTAGTGAAAGAAAATGTGAAGTGTGAGTGATTAGCTTTAACAGGTGATTCCTATAATGTGTTTCACAGCTGTATTGTAACAACAGAGATGAAGAGAACAATTTGTCTTATCAAAGAATGTTCTAAAGTAATGGAACCTGTCTGCATGGACTTTGACAAAAAGGATTCAACTATTTAATGTTCAGGATACAACTGTGATAACCCACATAGTTATTCACTCATACTGTTATTATAAGAGTGGAGAAAAATATTTTGGTTTATCAATTGGATTCTAAAGTAATTGAATCAGCCTCTGTGGACTTTTGACAAGAAACAAGAATTATTTAGAGTTTTAGATGAAACTGTGATATCCTATAGTGTAAAGAATTTTTGTACATACATTTGACGTGTTTTGAATATATTATTTTAAAACAAATCAATTGTTCGAATTATCATGATAAACAAGTCACAGACACTGACTGTAAAAGAATTCCAGCCCATATATATAGTCCTGACAAGCTGTGAACTGGTTTTTGAGTACATGCTGTTTGCTAGAGCAGTTGCAGCAGTCATTCAGCCTCTCATATTGAAAGTAATTCATTAGATATACTTGCATATGGTAAAGGAAGGGCTTATAGAGATGTATCCAAGCCTTAACTCTCTTTGTCATTTGACAGTTACTCTACCAATCACATTTTGTTCTTACAAGCAGTCTTTCTTTGTGTTGAAGCTTCTTAAGTGTTAGCTCTATAACACTATGGCAGAGCATACTTGATGGTGCTGTTGCTTCAACCAGAAGGAGTAAAGTCAATCAGATTAGATATTACTCATGTTGTTTCTGGAATCATTTTTATTGTTGATCTGCAACAAAGACAGTTGTAATTACTCACTTACCCTTCGTATGATGCTTCCGTTGCACATGCTTTATGTTGTATGTACTATTAGGATATATATTGCATGACATGTGCTTTATATAATTTGTGTGTATTATTCAATTATGAAATGATAACTTCGAGTACACTCGGATGCCTGCTCTTAGTGTATGACCTGCAAATTTGTATAAAAATATGCAAATGTTACATGTACATAGCCAAATATAACCCAGGAAGTGAATGTACACATTTATTGGTATATTAGTATAAGCAATAAACATTATTGGGTATTAGCCCCATCTCCACCCCATTTTTTGGCACCTGATACCATTGGTTGTAAAACTTGTATATCTAAAAGGAATTAATGTGATAAATTATATAATCATATCTTTTAACGCTGATAGTGAATAACAGTTCTCAAAGCAATGTGATAGATGCTTCACTAGATATTCAAAAGTTTATGCCTTGATCTTAGACTATTTACTTGGAAAAATACAATACATTTTTGTTAACCTTTCTTATAAAACTGTCAATTTAAGTCAGTAAACAAATTAGCAATTAACGGATTTTGTATTTAATTTATTTTGTAGCATTTGGAATTGCAACTTGGAGAGAGAGAAATTTTAATTATACACAGAGCAATTAGCCATATACTTCTGAGTATTCAAATATAGTGATTTTCTTTTATTAATACAAATGCTCAAAACACATGAGCTGCTATTTTGATTCTTAACCTTTTTGAGCTCTGTCAAGTTGTTTTGAAAAAAGAATCCTATGCTTTATCTTATTGAAACATAGTTATAACTTTTTTTAGGGAAATTCTACTGTGTTTTCTGATTTACACTTTTGTTAAACTTTTAATTACATTTTACAAAATATTATTTGCTCTTTATGAAGTTAAAATTTAATTATGCATGTTTTTTATCTGTTCTGAGTATTTTACAGCTACCTGTCATGGTTGTTGTAGAAGAAATTACTAATTTCACCCTTTCATAACTATTTAAGTATATTTATAAACATGAACAATCTAAGTTTTAAAAGAGTTGACTAATACTGTTAATAGATGTTTTGTGTGATAAGTACAATACTATTCTAAGAATAGGCCATCTTCACAGTTTTTTTGTATATTAAAGTCTTCATTTTGTGCCAGACATTACTGTTCTTTTACAATTTGATATTTTTTGCTATTTGTTCTCATTATTGTGATGAAATTACGCTTGCCACTTTTATGCTAAAGCTAAAATGAATCAAAATGTTGTTGTTATTCTTTGAAAAAAATGGTGTATTAGAAAGTTATTTACGTTTTTGAAACTTTAACCAAGTATATTAACATATAGTTTGAAGCGAACTCTCATAATATTTCTACAATATAAAAAAACAAAAATGGGATATTTGTAAACGTTTTTAAGTTCTAAGTGTTAAAAATGTTTCCAATCAAAGAATGATAGATGTGTTTCCAAAACTTTTTATTTTATTTTAGATAATTCAAGATTACATAACACCTCCTCATAAAGAACTGTCTAGGGATCTTGAAGCTAAGATTCGAAATTACATGAAGTAAGTCTTTTTTTTTTTCTCTATATTGATAACTAAAAATTGATGAAAAGAACATTTAAGTTTTAACAAATGTATTCTAAGCTTAAAGCTGCAACTAACTTTGAGCCAGAGAGTTATGCCTGATATATCATGATATCTTCAATCTCACAGTGGAAATAGTATGAAATTTTGTACAAACTTTTTAAATGCCCTAGTTTGTGCATCAAAAAATACATAAGCTCTTATTTATTTTTTATAAAATTTCAGGTTTTGAAATTTCCTAAAATTTTGTAGTGAAACTGTTTAGAAAAAACAATAAGCAGATTTTGTTAAACAAGACTGATGTCTGTAGGTTTACTTTCTTCTTAGAATTCTTCTCAAGAAGTCGATAAGCC
>NW_013669922.1:46000-51184 GCF_000517525.1 Limulus polyphemus
GGCTTATCGACTTCTTGAGAAGAATTCTAAGAAGAAAGCAAACCTACAGACATCAGTCTTGTTTAACAAAATCTGCCTACAAGAAAATCTGTCACCAAAGTACACCAAAGAACAATAAAAGCACTTTTGTTTTATATGTTTTATTGTTAATCAGACCATTCCAATTTATATATTCAGTCAATTTTAACTTCTTTGATATTCATCAATATACAGAAGTTTGAATATTTTATATTAAAAGAATTTTGAATATGCAAGTCAGCAATTCGTATGGCAGCCACAGCAAATATAAAGTCACATTGGAATGGTATGTATCAGAACTACATTTTGACATTGTTTGGCATTTTGGAAGTAGTGTGATGCCACCAGAATTTGTTGCTTTTAGAAAAGATATGTAACAGTCTTTTCTGATGCAAAATATTTATACAATCATATCATAAATCAGAAATTTGCAGTAGCCCTTGTACTTAATGCTAATGGAAAACAAAGGAATAAGGATCATCTTAGATACCAGAACCATACAGAAAGAGACCTGCAACAAATCATACACCAGCCATGGCAAGTAAAGTGCAGCATCTTCTAACAGATGAGAATCTACAAACATAAATATTATTGTATAAGCTGTCTACATAACCCAAGCAACAGTATGCAACATTATAAAAAGAGATCTCGTTGTGTAAAAGTGCCACAAGTCTTGTACATAGGCTCCTTCTAAAATACTTGAGTAAGGAACTACATTATGCTAATGTAATAATAGGTAGGTGAACAATGATTTATAAACATAAGGAAAAGTTTTATTGATGGTGGAACATATTACATGTTTCATTAGAACATTGGTGTCTGTCTTCTTCAGTTATGAATAGACCTTGCCAAATACAGCTTATGTTGCAACATCAGCCATATTTTACAAGGTCTATTCACTGTTCATACACTTGATCAGACTTCACCTCTACCTATATCCTGTCACCTGCTGACACCATTTCCTTGATATTTAATCCCTGTATCTTTTATCTTTGTAATGGTATCTAAACCTTATATTGTCTAGTACTGATCATACCTGAAGTAGACAAACCAATGGTCTATCAAAACGTATAGCATGTTCCACTATCAATAAAACTTTTCCTTATGCTTATAAATTGTTGTTTGCCTACCTATTACCTACTTCTAAAACATATCCATTCAACTGTCAAACACCTCCGGCATCTGGAGAATAGTAGAATAGTCATGAGTAGTATAGTATTCCATATTAAGACATAATGAATGTAGTGCGTAGATATTTCTCTGCATGCAGAGTGTTAAAGTGAGCACTGGGAACTATCATCCTCCTGTACTAGATGAATTATGGAACCATGCAGGGAGAAGTGGTATTGTGTAGATATGTCAGTCTTAGAACTGAGCCATTTTCAATAGAAACTGTGTTGCAGGCGAATTTCAAGGTACTCATTCAACAGAGAGAGCATGACCAGACATAGTGACATTTGTTTACAGCACCATAAACTAGAAAATCAGACCCACCTTTTACATCCTCCTTTTCACAAATTGCCAATAGTTCTCTCTGACATTTAGTACTCTATTATTTATAACCAATTGAAACCAAAGTTTTAATCTATTAAATGATATTATATGTTGTTTTCTTCACAGAGAACTGTCTATTTCACTTCCAGTTCAAACTTCATTCCCATGAAAAACACAATGATGATCATAGCCGAATATTTAATGGCTCTTATTGCATAGTTAGAAAGCCAGAAAAATTATCTTGTGTTCTTAGGTGCATTATTTAATTGAATAAGACATTATTTAGTATAGTAGTACCATTAATATAAAAAAAGAAGGGTTAAGTTTCATCAAGAAAAAAGACCCAGGTAAATACTGTACTTCTTGTTTTTTAAGTGTATTCTTTCTTTATTATGTAAAAATTAGAAACTTGGTAGGTTAGATTAGGTAAGATAAGGAAAAAAATTATAAAAATTCTCACAAGCGGCTTATGCACCACATAATTCAATAAAGTAACATGAGTTACACATTTACTGAGTGATTTACAACTTGTATAGTTGAATTATTAGTTAGATACAGCTCAAAAAAGCAATAAAACAATAGAATGTAAACAAACATATGTATACTGTTACTAGCTTTAAGCTATTTAGGATAGATGAATGTTGTTTCTTGTTACAATTTGAAGTATTTATCTCGTATTTTTATGGTGGTTAAGAGGTTGCTTAAATTGACTGACCCTATATAGAGTTATGGTTGAGAAAATAACAGATAAAATATAGTATCACTGACAAAAAAATTTGAAGCTTAATAATTTTCAGAGGAAAAATAGTATTTTTAATCTTAACATGAAAATCACTTTGCACTCAGAGCAGTCAACACTTTGACTCCAAAATTTCATGGAGAAATTTTTAGTAAAAATACTACATTAAAATTTCTGATGTTTTTATCTACAAAAGACTTATAATATTTACTGAAAGCTTGCAAAATTTTGTGAAGATACATAAAACATATTAGAAGTTATGGTATGGAAACTCCAAAGGTCAATTTGGGGTCTCAAATTTATTGAGCCAGTAGCAAGAGAGTTAGTGTAAATTACTCAACCTCTGCATTTCTCCTAGTACTCTATTTACCAACTAAAGCCATAAATCATTTTAGACATGAGTTTTCTAAGGGTTTAACCCTGACATTGGACAATGTCACTGGCAATGGTGACACTGTCCAATTTGATTGTATTTTTAAATTTTTTACAAGCCATTGGCCTTTTTTAATTCTGTCTGAATCTTTTATCAGATTTTTTGCACATTGTTTTGGTTTAACTCAATTCATTTTTGCATTTTATTGAAATTTACTTTTATAAGATTTTTACTGGTTGTTTGGTGCACATAGCCTTGTTGCTTTGTGCCAAGAAGTGCTAAACAATCAACTTGGTACAAATAAAATGTTAGCAACCAAACCACCATGTTTTTCACCTCCTGAAGATAGTCAAAAAACACATGGCCATCAAAATATGTAAGCTGCATTGTCAGGCCCAGATAGTACAGTGAATGTTGATTTGAGTCATGTGTTAGCATGATATCAAACCTTGGAGATAACAGCTTGTTGCAGAGAACAGATGGCTGTGGCATGAGGTGGCACAGTGAAAAGATAGGCTCTCTGGAAAAATTGTACACACGTTAATCCAGGATTATGGAATACAGCACTGGTACTTTGGTCTCATATAACAGTGAGGTGTTACCAGATTCCTTTTTATTTCTTTATCTGGTGAGGAAGTGTCTTGGAACTCCTTTCTCCTTCAGCACTAGCCAGATACTTCAAACTACTTTTTCTCAACATTAGTATATAAAAAATAATGTTGTTTCTTGTCTACACAAATGTGTGAGTCTTTCTTTCTTTCTTTCTTTGCTGTGTGTGTTTATTCTTTGCAAAACAGCTTACCTGTGGTACATCTGTATGATAAAGAAGTTAGAAGACTTATCGATAAATTTTCTCTGTATTATTTGTATCATACATATAACCACAAATGCAATACTTATTTTCTTTCTGTGAATTGTTGGTTGTAGACTATAATTTGAAATGTTATTTTTTAATTGTTTCAAAATAAGTAATTTCTTCAATTATTATTTTCTTCATATATTATTCATAACTTGTTTTAGTACCATTCCCTACCAGTGGGTCCATATATTGAATCATATTGAGTAATGTTATATTTATGCTTTGTTATAACACTTAGCAAAAAGTAACTGACCAAATACAAGTGGATCCCATAAGTAATCAGTGGGATTAACTAAAATGTTGTTGTTATTTTTGTTTAAATGTTTTGTGTGATTCATATGTTACTATGAATCCATTAACTAATAAAATTATGGGTTCACCAGCAATTTGATGTATAAATAGTTTTGAAAAACTTGCTTAAAAAGCAAATAGGATCCATGTGACCTTCGTCAATAATTCTAGGGTAAATAAGTGATGTCTACTTAGTTTTTAACTGTGTAGCATTGAATCTTTTAAAATCTACTTTGGATGAATGTTATATCTTATTGCTAAAAGCTTTATAAAGTGTTACGTTTACTGGTCACTTGATCTATATTTGTGTTTTTTGTGATAAATTACGTCAGTACATGTGCTCATTTTATTTGCATAGTCAATTTTGTGGTGGTTATTTTTATTAACAATAAACATACATGATGATAACATTAGTGAAGTTTAGTTTTCCTTATTCTTTGTAACTTTCTGTTACTTTGATGGTGTTTAGTAACACATCTGACATTTGTTTTGATTTATTTTCACCAGATAACAATGTGTAAAACCCGATCTTTGTGATAGTTTTTTACTTATTGATAATAAAAAGAAGCAAGGTACATTTGAAGTTCATGTTCAAATAAACTGAAATTTTAGTTTGTTTAAATTCTCAAATTATCTTACAGAAACTTGGGAAGAGTGATATGACAAAGGAAGCAGCTTGCAACAGTGCAAGCAACATGTTTTAAAAATAATTAATATGACTGAGAAAACTATTGCAATATTTTTTTATTTACAAGTTAAATAATTGTATATAATTACATCCATTTACGTTACTTTTACAGTAATTTTTTAAATGAATATTCTACCTAAATTAAAGTGATACTAAGACAAGTATATCATGTTTTATTTTATGCTATTGAGATATCTGTAATAAATGTAACTGTACTTATTGTTGGTTGGTTTAGTGTAGTGTGGCTGGCATTTTCAAAAGTAGTTGAACTTGGTTTCTAGATAGAAATATGAAAGACATTAACTCTTTTGACACGGGCTTGGTCCCTGGCACGTGACCTTCTGTACTCATTTAAAGTTCACACAAATTTATTACTTATAACTATATATATGTTGAGTATATCTTCACGAAATTTGGCAGTCTTTCTATTAATATTACAAGTTTTTCACATACAAAAAGTCATATTTCTTAGTGAAGTACTTTTAATAAAATAAAATAGTTTTTTCCATGAATATATTGAGTATTTGTTTTGAATAGTCCATGTGCAAAGTAATTTTCATGTTAAAATTAAAGATACATTTTGCCATCTCAAAAATCTCAAAGTTCCTTTGTGTAATCCCTAAAACCTCCTAAATGCATTTCAAACTTTTTTTTTCACTAAATCCGTATAGTTTATATGTTATTTTCTCTACCCTAATCTCAAAACGGGATCGGTCAATTCA
>NW_013669922.1:52017-63828 GCF_000517525.1 Limulus polyphemus
AAGTCAAATGTAGAGACAAAAATTAAAAACCAAGGACTATTTGAAGACTTTCATTGTTTTTTTAAATCTCCACCAATTTAATGCATTTATGAATTTTTACATGTGTATGTTATTAGAATGACGTGTATATGTAACCCTATAACCCAGGTGCTTTCATATGGTTGACTTTTTTTTTTTTTGTCAAATTTGCCTCTGATGAAGAAAAATGTTTTCATAAGTGCTTGGATTATATGTTTTTGTGTTGTTATCTTTAATTGATTTTTCTGAAATTGTGTATTTTCCTAACATCATGAATGTATATGAATGAATATATATTTTCTAACAAAAGCATTAAATGTTCAAAGTCTGCATTTACTTAAAATTTTGAAAATGGTACAGTGTAACATATTAAACCAAGAAAATCAGAAAGACACTGATATTAATTTTGTTCAACAAGTTTCATTATAATAATGTCTGAAAACAGTAGTTCAAGTTAAATGAGTGGAATGGTTTTCCAGAGAAATTGTGGGAGAATTTTAAATGGTTCTTCGTAACTTCAGTCTGAAGTAATTGTTATTTTACCTATAAGGAGGTAACGAATGTTATTAACTTTTATACTTACAATTTGAAATCCTACATCTAACCAATGGCGATTAAATTTTTTTTAATGTGTGTGTAGCACATTTTCATCTGTGATCTTTTATCACTCTTAACTCAGAAAATTTCTTCAGAGATTAACACTTATCATAAGAAACTTTTCAATGGAAGGCTAGTTATAATATTCTGTACAAGGCTGCTAGTGTGAGAGTCCATGAAACTGTTAAGCTTTTCACACTTATAACAAAGCAAGTAGAGTTTGATTATTTTCTTTGTCTATACATGTTTGCGAATTTTATTCGAAAAATCTAACTCAGAACATTACAGCCATTAAAGTGAAATAAAGCAGTATTGAAAGTGCTAGCTATAGTTTTGTATATATTTGCTGTGGGTGGTGTAACATATTAAAAAAATAATCTTTTACTGTTAAGAATACAATAACTTTTTTGTCAACTTGTAACTACAATATTTTAAAAAACATGCTTGAAGTTGTATTAAAGGTTTGTGTGAAAATACGTATGAAGCAAATATAGTCTAAACTTCAGTTTGAAATAGTTTGTCTGAATTTGTGATTTATGTATTAGTTTTATTTTCTGTGTGTTTCTTGATGATTTTATGCAGTTGTTAGTTTTTTATTTAGTGATGTAGACAAAGCATGGAGTCATTTCTGTTAAATTGGTTATTATTATTACTTTTGTAAAACTTTCTCAGCATTTTGAAGCTTTCTAGAACAATTGTGATATATAAATTTACAAAAGAAAAGTCATCTACAAAAAACTTCCCAAATGTTGTATTATATTTTCATTTTTTTGTTGGGAAAATTAGCTAATTTTACATATCTCTACTATTGTTACAATAAGCTAGAATATGTCTTTTTACCTAAGGGCACTCTTCATGTGTCCCCAACCAATTTTGTTTGAGGTACCTTGTAGACAAGATTATTTTTTAATAAAAATAGATATAATTTTATAGTTTTCTCTTCTAAAAAACTAATTACAGCCTTTTATATTTTTAGATGTAAAAACAATTTTTATTATGTCTTTGTCATATCTCAAGAAGCTACATACAGTAAAACAATTAACTCGGTTTGAATGTTTCACTCTATGTGAAGAAAGTACAGTAATGTTTTCTGCTCATTAGACAGTTTACTCTATTTGTGTTTCTGTGTAACCCCTTTAGCTTTCTTAACCAGTGTCGACCAGTAGCTGTAAGTATGGCTAATGCTGTGAAACATCTAACACGATTCATCACTAAGATGCCAAGCAATATAAATGATTCTGAGGTATGTTTAGAAAACAGAGATGGCAAATTAATTGATATAATTAATTTCATCAATTAGTGGTCATTTAAAGTAGTTGAGTAATCAAAATAATTAATATCATAAAAACAATTAACTAATGAAAATTGGTGCTTCCGATTATTACTGTTCTAGATTATTCTGACCCTCCAAGTAAACAAAATATTACCATTTTGGTTTTTATTATTAATTTATTATCATTATTATTAGCCTTAGTAACTTTGCTTACTTCTTTATATCATGCATATGTTCTACATAATTTATTAATGTAAGGATGTGGCATAGTGAGAGTTGGTTAAATAACTGGACACAGTGATGTCTGTTGTTCATGTTTACCTTGTTTGGGCTAAACAATAGTGAAGCTTTAACTTTACATATTGCTTATTTATATTATGCTCCAAAGATAACCAGTGTCACATTGCTTAGGGCATGCACCCAATAAAGCAGAGGGCTTGGAGGCCCATAGTCTTAAACCATTAAAAAAGTTTTGAAAAAATATATACTTGGAAAAGTCATATTTAGACAGCTGAATACTTATCTCTAATCTAAACTATCTTAAACAATGAGAATTACACCATTTTTTTTTATTCATTCATTTAGTGACCATTACAACACACATGGAAGACACTTACAACTTTGTCTCGCTCTTTTAATTACAAACCCTCTTTGTATAGCACACAAATCCAATCTATTCTTATGAAGAATAATATTGATGTAAGAGATGACATTGTTTTACATATTGCTTAATTTGATTATTTTTCATGTATTTTTTTATAATTACAGTTAAATATTATTGAAAAGAAGAATAATGTTGTTGATTTCTTGACAAAAATACAGAAGTTCTCTAAAAATAATTATTACCCAAAAAAATATTTTAGTATCATCTCGTATCCTTCAACTTGGTTTAATAAAAAAACAGCGGTTATTATAGAACTAGAGTTGGGCAGTTAGTGGAATTTGTTTAATGACTAATTGCTGGTCTTATTGATCAATTAAATTCAACTTACTGATTATTCTCACTAAAAAACAAAGTAATAATGGCAAAAACTTTTTGTCAAATGCTTTTAAAGATAATCTGATCATTTACATTATTTACTTTTTGGACCACACAGACACCATTTTTTGTTTTTAAAGTATGCTGTAAACCTCCATTGATCTGCATTTTGGTGTCACTGGTAACAGTAATAATGTTTTTATTTAAAACATTTACATTTACACTATTCACTTTTTGGACCACACAGACACCATTTTTTTGTTTTTAAAATATGCAGTAAACCTCCATTGATCTATATTTTAGTGACACTGGTAATGTAATAATGTTTTTATTTAAAACATGATTAACTGGCTACTTAATGATTACATAAATAAATTAGATAACTACAACCATGAAAAGTTATCAATGTACCTTGTTTGAATAACATAAAAACACAAATAAGAATAACATTCATAAATAAGGATTTCAGTCATTAGAACATCTTTTAGTCTCCTAATGTACTCACTAAAGCTTACTTGTCATCTAAGAAAATTTTTGTAGCCTTCAAACAGATATAATTGAACACACAAACACTTTCATTCCAACTAGAAACTTTCCCACCAAACCACTATATTTACTCCACTGTGATATGAAAAGCCTAATTCTTACTCTATCCAATCATATTTAAACTTTCTTTATATTTGTGTTTAAAGCTGTGTCTTTTGCAATTGCTAAATTGGCTGTGGTAAGGGTAGCTTCTTGGGGCTGAATCTACCCCAAAATGTGCCTTATCCTCCAATGTAGTCCCCACACTCAATGAACAGTGTTTAATGTTGAAGCTGGTTCAGTATTTTTGCCTACAATATGTAGAACCTAGCCTCAATTTTTTTGTATAGCTTCCCTTACTGGGAAGATGCTAGCTCTGTCCTTGAATGGGCTGAAAATGTTTTTTAAAAAATTGACCAATGTGTTGTTTACAAGCAAAACTCCGAGCTGTGAAGGAATTAAAATTTAAGCATTGTTTTCACTTAATGATTTTTGAATTAGAATTGACTTACAAATTTCTGGAAAAAAGATATTAAAAGCCAGAGGATTTCATTACATGAAAATGAATCATACACACAAAGTAGTACAGAATCTTTAACAACCTGTCTGGTGGGTTTCTCCCTCCAAATTTCCCCAAGACAACTGTACTAAAACTACTGAATATTTATTGATTCAAATAAACACACTACTTTGCAACATTTTCAAACAGCTTCTTCAATAAAGTTAATAAACGTTATTACCTTAAGAACCTCATAAATTAAAGGTTTTAAAAGCATGACTAGTTTCTGCCATAGGTTTACTTCAGAGATCGGTTTATTGAATTTCGTTCATTGTTATAAGTAGAATTATTTTTGAAAACATGCAAGCATATACGAGATATGACTAACAATACTGATAGAAAATTAAAATAAAGAAATATCAGAGCTCACTAGGTGAATTAGTTACTTTAAACATAAAAGAAATTATTGTAAATTCTTTCATTGATTTTTTTAAAATGTTTCTATCTATAGACATCAGTACTTGTTGGTCAAATTTCATGCATTCTTGAAAGTGTTTTGATGAAAATTTTATTTTTTTCTGACAGTGAAAGAAGAATTTGATAAACTGGCACCTAATATAAGCCTATGACTGAAATTATTGGTGTGTTTTTTAACATTTTAAGTTTGTTTAAATTATAAAGTTTATTAAATTGATATAAAAATTGTTCGAAAATATCCCTAAATACCCTTAGAGGAGCACTATGTTGGTTTAAATAATGTGATATTTCATGATATTAATTATAAGTCAGAGAAATCTATTATAATAACACTCAGTTTTTGTCTGTCCTGAAAATTTGTGCACACTTTACTATTTAAATGTGCATGTGTGCACACTTCATTTCAATAGATGTAAATATACTGTAGTAGGTATTTTGTATAACAACATATTAAAAGCTTATCAAAGTTTTTTAAAAAGGTCTAACATTAGGTCTTAGAATAACATTATAAGTTTGTTTAATGATAGTATTAAGTAAAGTTCCCCAAACTAAACTAATGCGAAAAACATACACAAGTTACAGTCTTGATTTATCTCTCTATTGCATAAAGGTCATACTTAATAAAGACTTAACTAATGTTAGGACTAAGAAATGTGGGCCTATATGTTTTGGTGGCTGCAATCAGAAGTCTTCTATAAAAACAGGACTTCTAAAATAATATAAAAAGTACTGTTGCAATAAAGCTACTAATTTGACTGCAAATGTTTTGCAGGTCATTGCCAGTACTAAATATAACAAACTAATGAGATCACTAGTAGGTGCTAATTAACATAAGTTACAAACACTTAGTTCTTGAGAACAATTTATGATTTTATAAAAACACAACTATACATAGGTGATTAATCACAAGGTGGTAAACACAAGATACACAACTATATTCAGGCAATCAAGCACATGGATACTTTAGTTACATCTCTTCTGTACAAAGAGAGTGAACTTCAAAGCATGCATCACTTTCACTTGTTAAAAATAGAAGAGAATGAGATTATCATGAATATAAAATTAGACAAGAATTGCTGTAGTATGATTAAATCAAAAAATGGGGAAAGTTGTACTACAAAAAATTTTAAATAATATCTATATGCCTGGGATGCCTTTCTTCTGATGATTTTAAACTTTGATGAAACAAAAAGTTTTATAACAGAAAATTATTAGACATAGGACATTCAAAATGAGCATCAAACAACAGATCTAAAGAAGCATACACATGAATCACTAGCAAATCAATATTATTTTAAAATTAGGATAGTATTATTATTATTATTATAAGTATAGATAATTATAAAAATATCGAACAAACATTTAACCAGTTTACACACCAATTTCAAACAGATCCTTTTTTGTTTTCAATGGTATAAGATTAGTCATTATTTTTCTAACACCCAATATACTAGTGTGAAGTGAGTCTACAGTTTATTATTTTGAATCAACAAAATGCCAATTCCACACATCTCTGATTCTCTGTCCTAATTACATGTTTATATATTTATCATTGTACAATATGCCAAAAACATATTTTGTTTATGATAACGTTGCTAGGAAAAATTAAGATAGGGTTTTTGTTTTGTTTTTTAGATTATCATACTCAATGCACACAATTGTCAAAATAGAGAACCTTTTTCGTGCATAACATTGAATAGGGTATGGTTCAAATACTTAAAGAAATTAAGCTAAAAAATGAATTAAACATAAGAGAATCTCTAGAAATTGCTAAACATAAAATGATTTTGAATAGAGATTTAGGCCCAGGTGCCACAGAAGTGAACTTTTGGAAATCCATTCTGTAGAGAGTACTGTACACATGCAAACTATACACATACATGTACTTGTATAAAAATGAAACTTCCTGTGTTTCTTTTGGTCTCCTGATGATGTTCGAATTTTTTCAACCAAAACTTGTAGAGTTTGAATAGTATATTTTTGCTTTTAAATTTGTACAATAAATTATTGTGCATTGTTAAATATTAGTGTTCTTATTTTATGAAATCTGTGTACAACAATGGTCATAG
Organism: Limulus polyphemus; assembly: GCF_000517525.1. NCBI lineage: Eukaryota > Metazoa > Arthropoda > Merostomata > Xiphosura > Limulidae > Limulus > Limulus polyphemus. Next base: position 58,455 of record NW_013669922.1, read on the forward strand.
AATATAATGAACTTTTTCATGCATTCTATCAAATCAAGAATTAAGTTACTTTCAATTGTATGAGTTTCATATCTGTTCTTTTGGCAAATATACATTATTGTCCTTTCATTCTTATAGCATATTTACTTTCCACAAGTCCTACAGGTTATAGACTGAAAACCTTCTTTCTAATGCATAGTTGCTCAAATAGCAATTGTAGTTGATTTATATACACCATGCCAAATTATTTTCTTAATTTTTTGCCAATGACTTGGTGGATTACACCAACCACTTGACTCCAAAGTGACCATTGGAATTTCCATACTATAACAATTATTTAACATATTTTGATATCTTCACAAAAATTTTCAAGCTTTTAATAAAATCAGAATTTCTAATTAAGTATTTCTACTAAAATTTTGTCTGTGAATATGTGGAGTCAGAGTGCAAAGTGATTTTTCATGTTAAGATTAGAAATACTTTTCTTTTTCTGAAAATTTTCAAATTTCATGTGTGTTATCTCTAGAACCTTCTGAATAAATATCAAATGTTTTTAATGTTTATAACTTTATATTGTATCTGTTATTTTCTCTCCCGTAACTTTATACAGGGTTTGTCAATTTGTCTGACCTCGTAACCACCACAAAACTTTAAAAACATTGAAAAAAATGTGAAATAAATTGATTAGTACTGTTCTATCCTCTATAGTATTGAACACAAAGTCCCAAAGCACTTCCCTTGAGTGTTTCTACTTTTTACCTTTTCACATCTTTTTCCTATATTTATTTTACTGTTAGTGGCACAATTACCAGAACTTTCCTGCAAAGTTTCTCATAATCCTGGTTCTGAGAACACAGCGGGAGAGGATTTACTGGCTTGTTAATAGTACAGTGGTTCCAAAAAGAATTGTCTAAAGTACTAACAAGAAAATGTTAATGATATGGCCCTGTACAAAGTTCAGGCCAATCCACTAAATTTATTAGGTATATGGATGTTAGTTATTCTCCTGGAGTGGTTGGAATTTAGTGGTATAGGAGAAAGAAGTGCTTATGAACCTGTGTGTATATTAATACTATTCACTCATAAATGCTTAATTTAAATTTTTTTAAACATAACATAAATAAAAAATGTATAGAAAACAATGGTTTCTAGTATTTGCGATGTTTTGATTTGTACTCGCACATCATACATGGTATGCTTCACCATAAGCCTCATTTATTTTCTAAACTGGAGAGGGAAGACAATTTTTGTAGATTTCAAAGATGCATTTTAGAAAATCAAAAAAGTATTAAATTACTATACTGGTACACATAAAACCATAGTAATTTATTAGGTTTTCTAACTAAACTATATGTTGGTTTAAAAAAGTCTCATTTCTGTTCAGAGCAATGACTTATTCAATAGACATCAATATTTCCATTCAAATTACAATTGACTGTCAGATTTATGTAATTTTTAATGTACTCTTTCAATTGGTTTTAAATATGTACTTAAGAGAAGTAGTCAGTTAGGCTGCATATTTTGTTTGACCCACCATCATGCTCCAAGTTGGAAAAAAAATGACCTGGCTAACTAATGAGTGAATATTTGCTGTAAAATTCTTATCAATGCTATAATTGTAGCTACCAATTTGGCAGCCAATTTTCATTTTATTTCTATAATTTGCATGCTCAATCCTTTTATGGCCACACCATTTTTTCACACCTAAGGTGTTTATGATTAGATTACTTTAAAGAAATTTAGTAATAATGTATTAAAAACAGATGTCCCATTTCTTTGTAACAATGCTATACTCTTTTCTTTAACAACAATAGTTTTAAAGATGAATTACTTTTTCCATAACAATCCTCTATTTTTTCTCAACCTTACTGCCATTGATTGGTCATGCAGCATCCTTGCTGTACTGGTAAATATTTTTTAAAGGGTACATACAAAAGTAACATTCAATAGAAACACATTAATGTACTTTAACCCATGTTCTATATGAATAGGCATAGGCTGTTTGTTAATAAAAATGAAATCATGTGCATTAACCTCCCAGTCACAGTGACGTGTACATAAAAAACAAAAATAATTAACAATGGCAGGTCAAATGAGTGATCGTGCTGATTAACTGTTGTGTAATAAAAATAAATCTACTGTATGTAAACATATTGGTATTTGGAATATAACCATAATCAATATGTGTGTGTATAGTGTGAAGCAGTGCTAAATTTTAGTGGTGATACTACAAACATACAAAACTATCTAAAGAGAATTGCATAAAAGCACTAAGAACAATAACATTAACTGGATCACCTAATGACACTGTTGAAACAACAGTTACACCTTCTTCATCAATTACCAGGAGCAACACTACTGCAATTTTACCACTTGTATGACAATCACTGAAAATACAATCAAGTGTACAAGAGTCTTAAGCAGCTAAGTTAAGTGACATAAGGAGAACGTGAAACAGAAAAAGGTTATAGAGATATTAGTGAGATACATAGCTAAGGGTATGCATTTTTTTTCGAACTGTAATCTTGGTTGAGTCTAAATACCATTTGCTGCCAAGGAAAGAATTGAGAGGGAATCTTATCCCAACACTGTAGTTTAGCATAAAAGAAAAAGTGGTCATGGACCAACTTTCTAAGACAAATGATATGGTCATTACTTTTATGTGGCTGTTCATTTTATAAATCAGCATGGGTTTTGAAAAGCTATATCCTTTGAAAACATGGACTTTCTACTGCTGAACTTTAGCTCAGTCTAGAAAGCTGGAAAATCTAGAATAAGGTTGAAATAATTGTGTGAAAGCTGTCAGTAACATGGATTGATAATTAATACCATGCTTTGGCCATGTGCTAAAGCGGCTTTTAGAATTTGGAAATCAGTAGCAAAATCTAGGCTTATAAATGAATACTAAAATCATTAATGTTAGAAAATTTTGTCTTTGTTTTGAATGAAAACAAGTATGTTTTTTTTTTTTTAAATAAAAGGATGGCATGTTTCCAAGATTTGATATATCTTTTGAGGAAGCTGCTTACTTAACATTCATAAAAAAGTTTCTTAAAAAGTTGTTCTGTTAGGTAACCATTACCGTGAATTTTATTATTCGTCTTTTTTTTTGTTGTTGTTGTTGGTGTTGTTTTTTTTTAAATTATATCTTAAATGTTATATTTCTAATCTTCTGGAAGCATGATTTCTCACTGAATAAAATAATTCATTATATTATAAATGAATTAGATTGAAAATTTTGTCTAACTCTTTTATTAGCAGCTAAGTTTTACAGTGTCATTTTAATGTGTGTTTGAGTAATTTAAGAACTTGAATATTTTTTTTTTTCAGGCTAAACTACGATTATGTGAGCAAATAGACACCTTCATTAAAGAAGAGATTAAACTTGCAAAACAGGCTATTTCGCAAAATGCTGGTGAAAATATAAGAAACCATGATGTAGTTCTTACCTATACTTGGTGAGTAATAATTCTTTAAATATTTTCTCTCAAAAATAATCTTTTTTCTATTAGTTCACATGTAGCAGACTAAAGGTTTTTTTTAAAAAAAAGTTGTGTTTGCAAGGTTTTTCATTTAATCTTGGTTTTATTCCATTTTAAATACTTGGAGTAAAAGTTAGAAGCAATTATCTAACTGATTGATTCACATTTAACCTTTTCACTGGGACTGGAACAAATGTTTCTCATTGTCATTCACAATTATCGCTCGTGACTTATGGGAGTAAAATGAGTTGGAAAATGTTTATTGACATCCCACCTAATGTTGGTATATAGTTTCCCTCAATGTTTTCCACTCAGCCCTTCAGTAGCCAATAAGATGCCTAAGTGGAATGTATGACAACTGTGTGCTGACTGTGCCCACATCGCTACAGCAGTGAGTAGTAATCATAATTAGTATCTAAATATGCTTGATGTACTTGACTCAGATAGCTTAGAAGATAGTGAAAGTGAGTCAAGTGGTGTTCAAATGTGTGATGATGAAGAGACAATGAGACAAGAAGATGCTAGCTCTCCACCTAGTGATGATAGTCAAGAGGAAGGTGTAAATAGTGTTGATAATGAGAAACCTTTGTTCCAGTCACAGTGTGAGGGGGGGATGGAATGGGTTGTTTGTAAAAGAGGTATGTATTTTTGATATATTTCTAGGGTAGTGTGAATTTAAAACTGAAAATGGATTTATGAATGTGGAGAAGCACAGCATGATATGTGCAATTTAAGATATTATTAAGATTGGTTAGAGCAGTAATATATATATTTTTTTAACTGGATATTGGTTTATGGAAGAGATATTGGTATTCAAAACTTGTCCGTAGTTTAGCAAAAATAACTTAATCCTTTTTGTACCATAGATGTGTAAATAATACTTTCTTGATATTAGAATGGAAAACCTTGGATTAGCTTCTTCATAAAACCTTACTGCAGAAAATAATTGTTTTTCGTTCATTTTACATTTAAACATTTAGGTAACTCAGTTTTGTTTTTTTTTATTATTATTATTTTAAGTTTTCCTTTGCTGGTTAATATTTCTATTTTTGTTGTTTCTTAAAAGTTCCATTCTCTTTAATAAAAGTTTTGTAACTATATTAGTGATTCAAATCTACAATCTTTTTGTAGTTTTATGGCTTTCAAATAAACAATTTATTTTGTAATAACAAAGTGTAAAACTAAAACGTTTTAACTTTTCTTTCTTGCAGTTCTTCTTCAGTAAAGGGTGCATTGTGTGATGCATATGATGAGGGAAAAAATTTTAGAGTTGTAGTGGTTGATGCTCGACCTAGACTTGATGGTATGTTTAATTTTTTTTATATATATATGAAGAGTTTTATATATTTTAGTTATTAAAACTGTTTGTCCCCTTATAGCTGAAGCAATATTATTCTTTTTTGCTAAAGTTTTAGATATGAAAAATTTAATACTTAGATAATACTACAATCGAAAGTATTGGTCAAAGTGTTCAGTTCATGTATTAACTTTTTATGTTTTATTTAACTTCTAGCCTGTGAGTCAGGGAGACATGTTTAGTGAGTTGATTCTCAAATAAATCTTTTTGGTACTCTCTTTTGTATTAAATTCTCAATAGATATTTAAACCCCTTCCTATATCTGGAATCTGAATTGATTGCCACTGTGGACAAATTCACGCTAGTTTCCAAGCTCTGAAGGAGTAAAACCCATACTCCATACCAAAATCTCACACAAAGTATGTTATGAGTTGCACAAAACAAGATCTGGTTCCTCAGCTTTATAAAGCCATTTTTCTTCATGGGTTTCATGATATTTCATGACAGAGGTTCAATGAAGCTTATGGTGGCTCAGTGCATTACTTACCTAATTATGAACACTTCTGCTAATAAACAAAATTACGACACTTATGATATACAACATTGTTTATTGACA
>NW_013669922.1:63891-90287 GCF_000517525.1 Limulus polyphemus
GTTCGTGTATAGAGGAAACACAGGGGTTATTCAATTCTTTTTGTGTTTTGATGGAAATTCCCATATGTTCATCGGCTTCTACTTTTAAATGGCGTTTGGTTTTGCCAATATAGGAGGCCTTACAGTCTCCATATGTGTAAAGATAGACAAGCCAAGAACAATAAGGAATGGGGAGGAGATCTTTAGTAGGGAAAAAAATGCCATTTAAAAGTTGGAGCCTATGAACATAATGCTACAAATTAACTGTATAGCAACTGGTTTTAAACATTAGGTTGTTCCTTGTTGGTCTGTTTTTATCCCCGTCACAATTCAGAATTTCTCAAAAATGTGAAAAAAAGGAAAATTACTCATTTCAGTTGCTGATTACTGTGTGTTTCCTTTAAAATAGGAAGAGAAATGTTGAGGTGTTTGGTAAAGAAAGGTATCCAGTGTTCATATGTTTTGATTAATGCTGTTCCCTACATTATGCAAGAGGTAAGTTTTTTGAAATCATTAGTTTGTTTGAAAAGTGTTATGACCCAAAACTCTTGTAGATATATTCCTTTTTTTAAAGAATAAATTGTTAATATAATAATATACGCTGTGGCCTTAGCAGTGTAATAACTATTTTATAATTATGTACTTTCATATATATATATATTTAAATATAAATTTTTTAAAGAATTGTTTAGTGCAGTGTTTCTCAACCAGTAAGTTGCAGCCCACAAAGCAATTTGAAGTGGGCCTTCAAAGGGCTTAAGATTAGTTGACAATATTTTAAAAATGTTCCAAAATGGCAAAAGTATAATGCAAAATACATAATACCAAACAAAATTATTGAAGTTAAGTAGGTCATGTTACTAAAAAAGGTTTAGAAATGCTGGTTTGGTTAATATATGTAGCATTGAATATTTTGAAAATTTTAAGTGATACCTCTTACATAAACATTAAACTACTTTTGTTGCTTTTGACAGTAATTTTTCTAATTAAGCCTAATTTTGTTTTGAACGTTAATACATGTGCCTCAAAATTTTAGGTTAATGAATTACTTTTTTCTGTGTTATGTTCACATAATTTATCATTTACAAACACATTTTTAACATTATTATTATGACTAGAAAAAAAGCTGATATTTTGAGCTAGATGGCAAAATTATATGCAAAAGATACAATGGTGAGCTTCAGTAATGGTTGTTTATTCTTTTGCATGTGATTGTTTGTAAAAGTATTTTTATAATTACAGAACTGAATGAAATTAATGTAACTTTTTTTTTTTTAGTCAGATATTTGATTTTGTTCTATAGGTAACTAAGGTGATGCTTGGAGCACACTCGTTACAAGCCAATGGATATGTCATGTCAAGAGTTGGGTGTTCTCAGATTGCTCTCATTGCTAGAGCCTACAATGTTCCAGTTCTAGTTTGTTGTGAGACATACAAATTCTCAGAGCATGTGCACACAGATTCTATTGTCTATAATGAATTGGGTAAATGTTCTTTCATATTCTTTTTTTTCTTCTAAAAATAAAAATAATTATTTAGATCGTCATTGTCGTGATTGGTAGCCTATAAAATCACCCAAGTCTAATTATTTAGTAATTATGAAACTTAAGTGATTTTATAAGTTACTAACTGTGACAATAATGATATCACCATAATTTTACTATAAGTACTTTCATTTTTTATATTTCTGTTTACTTCTACAAGCTTTTTTTTATTACACAAGTCATGTATTTATATTTTTAGACCAAAATGAATTTATGAATTTACTGTTGTGTGTGTATATTATATATATATATAGACACACACACACAAGGAGAATTTATCTCTGAAATATCAACTAATCACTCTCCAGAAAAAAAGTATTTTATTCAAACTTGGTGTTTAAGCTTACACCTTTCTCAAGGATTATAGCATCATATACAAATACAAACTGTTAACCGAATTTACAATGGTGTTGTAAGCTCTTAGCAAAATGTAATAGTTTCCTTGATTGTAAATTCAAAGAGTCTCTCCTGATTCAATCTTATGAACTTAATTCTAATCATTATAATACCTTATAACATTGTTAGTCAGTTTTTAATTGTTTTATATATCCTTTTTGATTATCAGTTTATATTTGTATTTGACACTGTAACCCTTGAGAAAGGTGTAGGCTGAAACACCAGGTTTGAATAAAATCGTTTTTTCTGGAGTGTGATTAGTCTCTCATCTTTATTTCTTTCTTCTTTTTTTTTGCATACATGGTTTCATTACTCCATTTTACAAAGTTTAAAAACTGATACAACATTTACTTGTATATATTTGGAAATATTTTTGTGTGTGGTAAAAGAAATACAGTCGTGTAATAAAATGTATTCCATATATCATTGTTTTTATTATATTATAGTTTCCTCCATTTATCTTTTTATATTTGGTTATTTTGCACATTGCTTACATCTTTTTTCTTTTCAGCTGATCCCAATGAACTTGTGACTGAATTGCCACCCAACAAACAAACACTAGAGAACTGGCAAGATATTCCTTCATTGTATTTATTAAATCTTGAATATGATTTGACCCCTCCTGACTTGGTTGCTATGGTGATCACAGATATAGGCAATTTGCCTTGTACTTCTGTTCCTGTGGTGCTGAGAGTTAAGCATGCAGGTTCACAAGAGGTGTAAATTCTCTTGCTTCTAGTTAATGTTATGCTACCCCTTTTTTAATCTTTTTTTGTTGTTATTTTTAAGAGTTTCAAACGTTTTTAATTATGTAGACAGGTGGTATTAAATATTTGAGTAACTAATATTATTAAAGAACTAATACATGTTAAAAGCTGGTTCAGTAATAACATTATGCATCTGTTGGTGGTAAGAAAGGCTGTCCAATTGGAAATTAAAAAGGTATGCATTGTGAAGTCAGATATGCAGTTGAAATGAATAAATTTGCATATAGCTGTAGAAAATTGAAAGCAGAAGCATTATTGTACATTAAAAAATTAATTCACAGATATATATACAACTCAAATGTACATCAGGTTATATAGTTAGTCAAATAAAATCCTACAAATCCCTGTGATTTAGATATATGGTTTAACTTGATTTGTTTTTATGTGCTATAAAAATAATGAAGATTTCTAAGGTTCCCTTGTAGCTCTCAATTTCTGTGTAGCAGCAGTAGCAAAAATGGATATTTTGTCTTGCAAGCCTAATATGATCATTTAAAATATTCTGATAAAATTAAAAACACATCAGAAGATAATATTCATTAACATGCAGTGTTTGGTTCTGTTGCCTAAATAAACTTAAATTTTTGTCTTTCAACACATAGGTAATATTTTTTTAAATTATCATTTGCTTGATTAGAAGATTTATAAATTTAGGAATTGTATGTGTAACAGTTTGATTTTTGTTTTTGGGAGTGGTTGTGTGCATACATTTTTGAAGTGTATATTAATTAAAGGTGCCACAGTAGTTATTGAAACCTAAGTAAAAGCTATAGATTTAGATCTATGTCTGTTGGAATGCTAACGTGAAACGTAGGGAATTCTGAGGCAGTGCAACTGGGTATTATTTTTTTAGATTTGACTTTAAAAAATTTTGGCCAATTTCTTGCCCTTAAGCCCCATAATTCTGCTTCCTGAAGGTCTATAGAAAAGTATAATTTTTTTCTAATTCACACTTACTGAATGAATAGTATATGGAGGTATTCTGCCAAATACTCTTTTTGAACTGAAACATGGAGAGAAAAATTCAGATCTGAGAATTAAAAAAATGAATTGAACTAAGTTTGGGAAATGGCAACAAACAACAGGAAGAAAAATATACGATTCTGAGAAGCTAAGTTAAAACTATTTTCTTTTAAGAGTTGAATTGAATTAAGTTTGGAAAATGGCAACAGACAAATCAGGTAACGAATTTGGATAATTATAGAAGTAATTAAGATAATGGAGATATTTGACTGGGTACATTGAAGACTGTGAATCATGAGGGGACCTTAGAATCCTGCAGTGGAGTGTGAGTATTTTATGCTAATAGTAAATAAGTAAAATATAATTAGTGTAGACTCTGTACACTACTTAAATAATGAAGGCATCAGAGTTTGGTGAAACAAATGAAATATTCTTTTAGTGTAATTTAAAAGTGGATATATTAATGTAACACAAATCTGACAATATGAAGTACCACATTAAAATATAAGATTTTATTAGCCCACATGTTTTACATCTCTTTGATTCCACCTGATGAAAAGTTCTTTAAAGAGCTGGAAAAATTGTGGGTTAATGAAACCTTACATCTTAAAATAGAGCTTCAGCCTGCCCATTTCATTTACATAAATGAAATGATATAACTTATCAGATCTTTAGGTATGTTTTTGGTATTCATGCAAATATTTTGTTACCCATTTTGATATGTGACTGTTTGTGTGTTTTGCCCACTTCTGCTGTGTTTCTAGCATGTATTTTTAACATTGCTGTTTTTCAGATTTATTTTCTACATTTGAATGATAAAGTTTTAAATGATGTAAAACATTTAAAGCAGTCTTTAAAGAACATTCTAGGTTAGCTTATAAAGTTTTATATTTTTGTCGGTTGTGTTATTTTTTGTTTTGTTTCTAATCTTGTAGCAGTAATTTGTTAAAGAAAAAGTAAAATTAATATCTAGCACAGGTTGAAATACTGTAATAAACTACTACATATTGCTAGTACACACGTACTGATCTGTTATCATATCTGATACTTCTACATTTTAAAAAGTGTAATGTTCATAATATTAGAGTTATTGGGTGATAAAAAAAAATGAACTTTGTATTGATGTTCAAGGATATTAATAATTAGCTTTTGACTGTAGTTACATAGTTGGTTATAGTTTAAATAAATGCTTTTGTGCAATTTACTTTAGTGTTGATATAAGATTTTTGTTTTGGGCTAAATTAAACTGAATTGGTCACTCTAGATAGAGTTCTGAAACCTTTCAAAGGTTACAGTAACGTGTAAGATTTATTGGTGTCAATTTCCTTTAATATTGATACCACATTTGTTCTTTGGACTAAATTAAACTGTGAATTGGTTATTCTACATAGAAATCTGAATTTTTAATCCTCACTATGGTTACAATAGCTTGTACTGTAAGACTTTATTGGCAATTTACTTTAGCATTAATATCATATTTTCATTTTGGACTAAATTGTACTGCGAATTGGTCACTATACATAGAATATTGAATGCTCTTTACTATTATAATGCTTGTATTGTAAGACTGTTGGTTAATTTACTTTAACATTGATATCACATTTCCATTTTGAACTCTGAATTGAACACCATTGATAAAATCTTAAATTGTGAAACCATCATATGGTTGCAGTAGCTTGTATTGTAAGTCTTTACTAGTCATTGCCTTTGAATTTGAAAACCATTTATAAATGACTATAGCATATCATTTCCTATTATTAGATTACCATATATATTAAGCAGAATCAAATAAACTGAGTATTCTGGAAATGGAACTAATCATAATATTCTATTACTTCTATGTAAATTTTTCTTCATATCTTTCTTGATTGGTTTGTCTTTTAACTTGATTTTCAAACTGGATTAATTGTGAATTCAGAATTTCTTCTCACAAATAAAATATATTTTATTTGTGTTGATCTTGTCTAGACAATATAATTGATATTTCGAAGACAATTTTTTAATCACAAATTTTGACCTTACATGTTGATGAACTTTCCTGGAAATAATGTAATATGAATGCTATAGGCTATAAAATTTATTCTTAGTTAACATTGGTAATCATCATTGAAGTATAAACCTCTTATCTGTGGCACATTTGTAATGAAAACAGTTACACATTTGTCAGTATTATTATGATAGCGACTTATTTTGAAAATGCACAGTTGTCATGTTCGTTTTTTTTTTTTTAGAATTTTTTGTTAACAGGAATTACTGTAAATGAATATTACTGATGTAAATCAAATGAGAATCAAAAATATTTTTTGATAAAATGTTAGTTGCATAGGGATTTTGTTGTGTACAACATAATAAATCATAACTGCCTGAAAGATTTGTTTTCTACTAACATTGTTTTATCTATCTGAAAAAGTTTCCAGACATTGGACATTTGAAGTCATACTGTACTCTCTTTGACTCAGTCAAAAAGTATGAATAGATATCATATCTAATAATGATTGGAGACAGCTTGAATGGGAAATGAAGAAAAACTTTAATACAAGTTTTAACATAACAACAAATGTTCAACGTTTCGACAAAGTTTTGTCATTATCACCTTTGCACTTTGGGGTTGTGTTGTAAGGATGACGGTCTAATCCCATTATTCAATGTAAGAGTTGACTAACTGTGTTCTTACTAATCTTTCACTTCAAAATTATGGGTTACGCAACTCGCATTTTGCAATTCGTGGAATTGGATTCCGTCACAGAATATTGTCACCTTTTCAGTCACAATGTGATTGTCAATTGTCAACCCCACTAGTTGTTGGTAAACAGTAGTCAAAATTAGAGATGGCTACCACAAATAGCCCTCAAATAGCTTTGCGTGAAGATCCCAAAACAAACATACTCACTGGATTTTTGGATGGTGTATTTAATCTTCATATTATGAAAAATGTTTACAAGGTGGTACTTGTTGATCAAATGGAACAGTCGACAATGAAATGATTGGCACAAAAACTAGTAAGTGCATTAGAAAGTTGTGATATTTAACTGAATAACAAAGCCAACTCTGATTTTGAGAATAAACTCGTACTTTGGTACCCTCAAGTTCCCACTATCATAGACATTCAATACAAGTCTGTGGTTCAGGTTTCAGTAGACGTATAGACTGATTGTTTTTTTTTTCGCTCAACTTTTGCTTGTTTAGCTTTTTCAGGAGTGACCCTCTAATTAGGGGTACTGGAAGCAAAATTACATTTTGGGGGCAGGAAACTGCTACTGCTTTTTTTTTCTTAATTTTAATCATCAAATATTTACCGCATCAATATAGAGAAACGATTTTTATGTACTTAAATTAGTATGTGTATTTCAGTTTGTATGTCTATTAAGTTCTTAGCCATGTATCTAATATTTGAGCTTCAAACTTATACAAATTAGCAAAGACCAGCTTCAGCACCACTAATTGGTTTAAACTAATCAAACAATTGCAATTATTGATCGTAATAGAATACTGATGGAGTATAACATCGTTAAGTAACGAACATATTCAAAAGAAGCATTATTGGTGGAGCAAATATCCAACCTACTCTGGCGCTTTTGCTACTTAATAACTATATAATCAATTGCCGATTAGTCACGTAAAATAATCGATTAATCGAAATTCGATTAAATCAATATCACGAAAGTAATCACCTAGTGTTTCCGATTATTACTGTTTTTCGATTATTCCAAATATTCAGTAATTGAAATGTTGTCATTATAATTTTTCATTGATAATTTTCAATTAGTTAAAGTTTATTTAGCCTAGTGGCGGATCACAGTTAATATTAAGGAGGAGGATGACGATACTTTACCCCCCATCCCCACAAATAGAGAAGAGTAAATAATGTAATTTCTTTAGGTGTCTCGATTTAATTATACAAGAATTCGATCAACGGTCTTTCATAGCTGCAAACATATTGTTAATGATGTCGTGCCAGACAAGCTCTAATTGTTTGTCTAAATGTAAAACAACCAAATCGAGATAAATCGTGGCACTTCATAACAAAGCCACAGCAAATCGTTTAATAAAACTCGCTTTTAGTTATTTATATCGTTATAAACATTGAATACTCGCAGAATCGTTTAATTTGTACCAGTTTATGGCTACGCTTCTGTGTATCTATGGTTTCACATGCTGTGACGACTTATAAGGATTGTTATTTTCTTCGTTTCAAAACACACACATAGCCAATTTGTTTCTTTGCAAGTGCGCTTAATTATCGATCTACTCTGAAGATTTTAAAACAAGCTTTTAAAATGCACAGGGTATTTTGCAGATGTTACAATACGCGGAAATAATGTGTTTTACAGAAATTTTGAAAATTGGAGGTTATTTTATTTTGGGATGCTTTTAATTCGTTGAATATAAACCTTTGGAAAATTTGTTTAGAAAACTAGGGTTTATGTTTCAGATAATATTAACAAGTTAAAAGTGTGCAATTGTTTATACAATTCAAAACAGTAGTTTTCTTTTACTACGATATAGAGTGTTTAATAACCACTACATAATTAACGTTGAAAATGAACACCTGATATTTGTGTATTATTATTTTAGTTTAGTTGATTTGAAAGATACTGTTTTATTATATTAATTTGAATGTTGGTAGTTTATCTTAAACACCAGATATGCAGGCACATCATATGTTTTCTATCTGATCTAGTTCTGTATGAATTTTTAAAACTTTTTTTGGTTTGTTTAGCATGAACAGTTGGTCCACAAAGTCATTGACACTGTATTGTTCTAGCTTTGTTTTTGTTGTTCTCTGTGGTTGATAATGCCTATTTTTGTCCGTGAGAATAATGCAGTAACGTATGACATCCGAGTTCAGGTATTTGTATAGGAGCCGGATTCTTTACAGTAGGTGTCTGTGATTTGTTGGCGATAAATTCGAACAATAAATGGACAGCACACAATCCACTTATTTTAACATAATATATTCAAAACAAGTCAAACGTATGTACAAAATTTCTTTACACTAGAGGATATCACAGTTGTATCTAAAAACTAAATAATTATCTTTTTCTTCTGAAAAGTTCACACAGTCTGGCTCAGTTCAGTGGCGTAACAATAGGGTGGTCTTAGTGGCAAAATACCCTTGGCCCAAGTTTTACTATACAGTTTTCACAATTTAGAAAATATTAGAATAAAATATATTTAATATTTAATATGCCTGAACACCACATAAGAAACTGGATGTGCAGCCGAATCTCGCACTGGCAACACTGCTTCAGGCTATGAGTCTGATTCTGTCTGAACTAGTTGACATTTGGCAAATGTGTCTGGTGGCTGCATCCTGCGTTCTTCATACATTTTTGAGTAGACAGTGTACAGAGCAGTCTCTTAAAATAATAGTAATACACTAATACTGCGGAGATTGTGAGTGCAGTGAAAGATATAAATAGTGCTATAGTGGATTTTGTGTACATGCTGGTTATGTAGTGGTCGCCATTATGTTGCATGTCATTGTTTTTCAATCGATTGGTTTGCAAAATTTTGATTAAAAAATTGTCTTCGAACTTTTCTTGCTTTGCTTTTGTTATGAATGTCTTGCTGTTGATAAAATTCATTGTTTTGCAAAAATATAATATTATTGGTGACTTAAATTTGACATTTCTTTTGCTTCTTCCTGATCGATCTGATTAATTTTAATTACTTTTATACTTTTTTGAACTCAGAAAATTTGTTTGCTTTGTATAAATGATTTATAACTGTATCGTATCCCTATTGAAATGTTTTTTCTTCATAGTACTAAAAGTATGGTGAGCTAATTTTATATACTCCTAAAAGACTCGGTATTAAAGAAATAGCTGTACAAAGTTATATCTTTAATGATACAGATAGCCCTATAAATAAGATTAAAACTGGTGTTAATAACTGTTGTTTACGGTTCTAGAAAAATTAACTGATTTAAAAAAAATATTTTCCTTCCGTTAAATAATACTGTGTTAAAACAAATGACAATAATGAATTTTTTGATAAATGATAAAACAAATCTTTGCATCTGTACTCTATCTAAGCCAAAGCACCATCCAATCATCAAAGTTTCAATTCTGAGTAAACGACTTTGATGATACAACTATAAATTGACTTTTTTAACGAAATAAATCTTTCCAGTTTATTATTTTAGTTACTACCTAAAACACTAGCCATTAAAGCAGCCCCATTTTTTCCCATTATTTTGGACAAAATTCAGGACATTTCCAAAGTTGATCAGTTATGTGAAATTTATCGTTATTGTTCCATTGAAAGTGATAAAATTGGCAAGCCAAAGGCTCGACATTTTTAGGTTTCTATAAAGTTGAGGACCAATCAAGTGCTGCTCTATCTGAACAAATTTTGCAAAACATTGAACAAAAAGAACTTTCCATTGTAAGATGTCGTGGTCAAGCTTACAACGGCGCCAATAATATGAACGGAATATACAGTGTTGTGCAGAGGAAAATAACCGATATTGAGTCCAGTGCAGTTTATGCTCACTGTGCTGCTCATAATTTAAATTTAGTAGTTAACGATGCAGCGAAAGATGTAACAGAAATGGCTGTTTTATGATGATGTTCAAAGAGTGGGTTTTTCTGGACTAATTATCAAATCATGGGACATATTACTTAGTTTAATTTCTGAATCTGGTACTCGGCAAGAATTAACTATTAAAAATCTGAAATAAAACTAGATGGACTGGACGTTTTGATGAAGTGTTTACTCTCAAAGTACGATTTTGTGAAGTTCAAAAAGCTCTGGCAAAAGTTATTTCGTGTAGCTCAAAATCAGACAAACACAATGAAGCCACTGCACTTAAGAAACTAATACTGATTTCGTATGTTTATAAAAATAAACCTAGCTGAAATTTTCTCTTCGCGTTAAATTTCTTAAAAACGTGAACCCTTCTTGCTCATTCATTATATTTGATTAATAGAACAGCAAAGCTTAATAGGCTTTACATATTTCAGTTGCTCTAGATTAACCATAAACGTTATTAGTTTGAGAGGCAGCTCGGGGGGGGGGGGGGACATCAGTAATACTTTGCCACGGACCTTTCTGCTCCTAGTTATACCAGTGGCTCCAGTTACTTTAAAACCCAATTGACAAGACGAATTATTTTTTCTGCTCTGTTTCTTACTGTACAATTTGCGATAGATTCACTTATGTTACCTTTTGGGTTTCCACAGTTGTATCCAGAACTTTAATTGTCTTCCTTTCGTGAAAGTCTACACAGGCTGGTTCAATTACTTTAGATCACCCTTTGACAAGACAAATTATGTTTCCTATCTCTGTTGTTACAATACACTATAGAAATCACTCGTTAAGGCTAATCACTCACATGCCTGCTAACTTCACGTTTTCTTTCACTAACTAACTTTTCTATCTTCCTTAACTTGCTTTATCTTTAGGTATTTATAACACCTGACAGAAAAATCTAGAACTATATAGCTTTCTAGTAGCAACAATATTACACATAACTAGAAAAACTTGGAAGCTTCGTGTAATATGATGTTATCAATCTTACTAAAGCCTAGTACAACAAATAAACTGTCAACACAACGTTCGATTTGTACAGTGTTGCATCACAAACCGGTCATAACTTTTACTTTTAAAATAATTAACTTTTAACACTTGTTAGGAAAACTGAATAATTATTAAATATTAAATCGCTAAATAATAACTTAAGCTAAACAGTCGTGTATATACATCACCGTATAATTTCTTTTGCTGGCCAAATTGACGTTGTCTTAAAATTAACAGCCAATTAATGTTGTAAGAGAACAAAAAAACGAGCCTACCTGTTGAGTTCAAGAATGCTTCACTTCCACCTGGAATTCTTCAAGTAAAGACTTGCTTTAATATCATCGTGTTTAGTTTGAAGCAAGTCTATTCTGATAGTAACAAAGCTGTGGAGCTAAATACATTCCAGTAGAAACAATTGTGATTCTTTCTGTGCAAGTATGTATGCTGTATTTTCTTTTCTGTTTGTTTCAAAATTAAATTTGTGTTCATTTTAATAAATTTTCCAGTCTTGTTATTTCACACACAACAGGAACACTCGGTTATCAGAATCGGAACTACTCTCTTTATTTCCTAAGTGATTCTGCTGTTATTAAAGGGTCTAACTATCTGACACTTGTTAGGAAATAAGTTTTTAGCTGAAAATATCTCAAGTAGATAGGAAGGAGAAATTTTGGTGCCATGACATCAGGAACATACGATGTACTAGCCCTTGCTTGTATTATTGAGTTTAAAGAAATGCTTTTCACGAAAATAATGACATTTTATGGATACAGAAGTACTCTTGACTGAGGGAGAGAGTTTACTAGCAGAGAGAGAATGCATTGTATGGAAGAGATGTCGAGTCCAGAAGCCCTTTTCTTGACATAGGACTTTTTCCATTGTTTTGAAGGTCTGTGGTATTGGTCAAACTGCAACCACTGATTCATAGATTTATTCACGTCTGGTGCACTCAGATCAATTGATAAGATGGTACTCTTGGGAATTGATCTTATGAGAAGGGAAGCATTGACAGTTGAAATGTTTTGGAATGGAATGGCACCTGGTCAATTCAGACCATATGGGGAGATCTCTACTGAACTTCTAGGCTGTAACCAAAGTTCAGCAACCCGAGCTCTATCCAAGAACACCAGCAACTAATGTACAAAGGTTGAACATGCCACTGGTGGATGATATCCATCAGCCAATGTTCTCTCCGAACTAACACTCACAGATGAGAACCATGGAAAGGTTCCTTGCAACATCAATGACAGCTTGTGGTACCTGGGATTGTGCACGGCTGTATAACAACCCATCTTAAGTATCTCATAGCCCTGTATTTCTGAAACAGGAACCATCTGCCCTTTGGGATGTTGACATCCTGGTCACAGGCTTCCATTCAGGGCCAAGGATATCAATATCATCTCCTGGCATCCATAAGGATTATGAGAGAGAGATGCCTTGGCCAACGACACTAGTTCCTATGAGTGAAGCCAAGCAAATCACACCCCAAATGTTCAAGGAGGTAGCAAGAGAGGTTTAATCATTCTGTTCTTGGAACACATGCTGCAGCAAGGTCCACCGGGTACATGCTGCTGCAAGATCCACATATGAAATACACACAACAACCTGGACATCATCCAGGGTGAAAATAGTGAATTGTCTGCTTTGCTTATGGACTAGTGGGGCACTAACGAAGGAACTGGCTATACTTTCCTGTAAAGAAAAGATAGCAGAGTCATCGGTTCCAGCAAACAGATCAGCAAATGCCAGCCAAACAACATCAGCATTTTGCCGAGCTGCAAGGTAGACAAGGGTATAAATACCGGCTACAGATGGATTCTCCAGTGCTGACCTATCTATGACAAGACTGTAAGCTCCTGTTGGACACCAATGGCTTCCATTGTTGGAACAGTGTCATGACATTTGTAGAAATGAGTAGAACATGTCACTCATATGCTGATGACTCTCGAATGTACATACTGTATGACAAATAAAGAGCTGCTTGCAGTGGTTATCTTCATAAATTACTATCATCACTACTTTATCAACGTAATATGTTACGTGGGTAACCATGTTATGCTGAAGTGGTTAGTAAACTTTAAAAATATAGAGGATATGATAGCATGTTGAATAACGATGTTGCAAGAGCATGACTTTGTCATAGTTCATTGCCTGGTTTCACAACATGAAACATGGATGAACTATCTCATTGCATGGTGAGACTGTCCATTCATGGAATGTTATGACCCTTGACGGTCCATATGATAGTTGAAATTCTCACTGTTTAAGGCCTAGTGAATGCATGCCATTTGGTAGAAGAATTCACTGACGAATGGATACCAAAGCTTATGCTCCAGTTTATGCTTCATTGAAGGACTCCGACCTAGTGTGAATGCTCCTAGCTGTCTAGCAAGATTATGCCCAACCAGCACTGGTAGAGGAGCACAGCACAGATGCACGTAACCTGTGGTACTTCTATTAGTAGTTACAAAAAAAAAGTTATGCTGTATTAACTCGTGAGATATGGTCTCCAACACTGCTCTAACTAGTGGTCTCAGAGCTCTGTGGTTATAAATATCGTGGACTTTGCACAACACAAGAAATAAAAGGCACTAAGGTGTAACCCACACTTTTGTTAACATTAGAAGAAGCACTATAATCAGATGGTGAAAGAACGAATGTTCCAATGCAGTGACTATGTGTGCTTGGGATATATACCAGCTGTACGAAAGCAACTTGGATTTAGTTCAAATCGTCCATATATGAAACTCTGACAAGTTGTTCATCTAATATGTCAGCTATAGTGGGCGTAAAACACGCGAAAGTGTACATAACACTTCGATAAGCTGTATTTATACATCACAGACTAGACTTTGGTGCATTGGCTTGATCAGGATTTTGGATGACAAACTGATGAGCCAGGGGAGGACAAGGACATCATCTGTGGTCTTTCCAACCAATTCGAAGAAATAGAGGAAGTTGCAGAGAATTAATTCTTGGTCTTTAACAAACCAGATGAGGAGTTTCTGGAAATGGAAGTGAGTATGAACTCTGATTGGCAGACGAAATTACACTGTCAACCCCTTGTTGGGATTGTTCATCAAAGCTTGGACGATCAGGTGCTCAAAAGATTGCTGATGGGCAGAGTATTGTAACTCCTTGCTTTCCAAGCAATTGAGTAGTATTTGAAGCATAGTATATGTACTGCATTGCAAAGTTTCTACTCGATTATTAAAGCTAAGACAATCGGTTGTTTGCAAAACTAATGATTTGAAAACGAATAGCAGCTAGAAACCAGGTTGCGATACCCGTGGTGGGCAGAACACAGATAGCCCATTGTGTAGCTTTGTGCTTAATTACAAACAAACAAAGAAATAACTTTTCTTGCTTTTGCCATTGGGTAGTAATGTCCATTAATAACATTTTGTGACTGCTAAACGATTATCGACAGTTAAAACAGCACTTAATTTGTATGATCATAGATTGATAGCTAATAGTGTGCCTTACTTTCCAACTTATCAGATACAATTTATGTACTACAATGTACAATGATCAGTTGACCACTAAGATGATCATGTAGTTGAAAGAGCATCGTAACCCTTGCTTTCCTATTAAAGACTGAATGAATCTTGAAACGAAATTTTATCCAATGTTTCGGGAAAATTATTCCCTTAATCTAGCTTAATGATAAGAGCTTTGCAGAGCATACCACTTGTACTTGCTATATTTTTCATTGACCTACATGGAAAAGACACCATATCTACAATCCAAAAGGATTTCCAGCACAAATTTAAATCTTGTTAAATACATTTTTGGTTTAAAAATCGTAATTCATCCAAATTTTGCAGATGATTATTTATTTTGTGAAGCCTGAAATAAATATCTGTTGAATTTAATGGCCCCTAGATGACAATAACATTGCTACGGATGTAGCTTTGGTAGGTAATACCAACATTACTGAAGTGGTTCATATGATAGCTGGGGGCAAACTGTATAAACTACTAGAATACTTGATGAAGCATAATGGCAGCATATGTAACTAAAGGTGTGTGTGGCATGTTGAAGATATTGCATAGGGCCATTTATAGATGTTTTAAAGAAATGTAAACAAATGAAGCAGCCACACAGCCAGAATGATAATAAATAATAAGGCAATAATAGAATATTAACAAGAGCAAGGAAACAAAGGATTTGGATTCAACATCAAGTATTGATGAATATAAGATTAATACCCTGGAAAATGTTATTCTACAATACAGTATCCTGATATTTTCATTGAAACGGGTATTTTTTAATTTCGGCATCGATGTATTCTGCAGGTGGTTAGTTTTTCATGGAAGAGATATGCACTATGGCAAGAGAGAAAAAAAAACAGTTTTACCTGCGGTTGTAAAAAATGCAGTTTTACATGGTAACTTTAACACAGTTTCTACCTGCTGTGCCTAATAAGGATAGTATAAGAATACTAAAATGACAAACAACGACTTACAAGCATAATGAAGTCGTTTTATTTTGGGGAACATGCAACATGTTTAGACAGAACTTTGGCCTGCCTTCTTCATGTCAAAACATCCATTGCATTCCCCAAAATACAAACACTTCATTGTTCTCTATAAATTTAGTAGTAGTATAATGTGCTTCCAATGCAAGGATATTTTAACTTTATCAAATGGAGATATCAATGAGTGTGTGAAATTGGCAGCAGTATATAAAATTCACATATAAAGGCTTAGATATCATAACAACTATATACACATGGTGTACCCAGTATTTTATTTGGTTGTGATAGGAAAGTCAGTCATCAAGAAAGAAATATTTTAACCCGTTTCTCAGGAGCCAAGGGGTGTCTTTATACTACAATTTGTTGAATATTAGAAATAAGTTAAATTTGGAAACTCCCAAAGAGGGTAGTTTTGCATGTAACATTTCAAGACAAGTTTTCGTTTGTTAATTGATAAATTTTTAAGTGAAATACAGCATATTCAAGTCTCCATACTAGCTAGTGCTAAGGTCTACCCACTGGGAGTAAATTCAGTATATATCAATAAAGTCACATTCTCGGCATCATTAATTAAGCAATTTCCAATCTTTTATGCTTCTTCTTTTTATGTTTAGCTTTCAACTGAGATATGAACGATTTCATTTGCGATTCGGTAGGAAAGGTCAAAACATCACGATAGTCAGCAGTAGGATGAGCAGATAGGAACACTTTAAAAGCAGCTATAGGCATAATATTGTACTCAGCTTGCTCCACTATCTACCAAGGTGGTTCTAAATTGTTTCTGAATACCTCTGCGTGTCATTTGAAGAATTCCATGTTTCTTGTGCTTGACCATTAAGTTCGTGATGCGCTGACGGATTTCAGTCACCTTACCACTTCAACAGCACCAACATTAAAACAGTGCAGGAAATGACTTCTTTTTAGCCAAAATATTTTCAGCTCAAATTAAGAAAAACAGGGTTGGGTAGTTTTTTTTTAAACAAAGATGTCCTCCACTGGCTCGTGAGAGGCCTGCTAATAAGCAACAAGTTTTACTGAATATTTTCTTAATGTTATTTCAGTTTTGAAAATGCAGACTGTGATTGTAATAGGTTGGCAGAAGGTATTAACAGTGTGGTGAAATATTGTAATTAGTGCTATAATTGACACACAATTTGTGAATGGAAGAAAGTCCCTATGAAAAAAAAATTAAAGCAATGCATGAAATAATGGTCAAGGGTGAGATTAACATAATTCAACCTAAGTCAGCTTGACTTTGTAGGATATTCAGTCTCTACCCCATGTCTGCCTACTTCAATTGGGTTCTATCTGTGACAATCAGAGGGGTAGGCTAGGGATGAGGCTGGGTTGGAGAGTTTGACATGTTTCCATTGTCTGGTTGGGAAAGTCAAATCTAAACCCAGGAAAATCAGGGGATCGAGAAGTTCTCAGGTTCTCTGGACATATGTTCTGTAGGTGAGGATATGTACGTGTTACTACTAAATTCACAGCCATATACGAGTGTTATGACTACCCTTAATCTGTGCACTCGACTGGATCCTTTACTTATTAGAACTAAGTCAACCTTTTCCAAGTAAAACTGGTAAAAGTAACAACATGAACTTAAGAAAATACACCAGGTAAATTCTAATTGAGTGTAAAGATATTTTCACATTCGGTAATTTATCAAAGTAAAAATTACCAACTAGTTATTTAACGTATATACTAACATATTCAGAAGAAAATTCGTAAAAGATCGTCGTGTTACTCTTAGTTTGTAACTGATTCACAAGAGAACTAACGTAGTATTTTTTCTAAGAGTACTAATATTTAACTGTTACACAGTAAAAAGGATAACAATACTTAAACAACATGGATAAACGTTTCGAAATTCTACTTTTATTTTGCTTTAGATACTGAAGATGAAACGTAGAATTCCGAAACGTTTATCAGTATCACCTTCTGTTATAATAAACAATGTTATTTAAGTATCTGTCAGGTTTTTATGTATGTGTAGGATTATTTATAAGAAGGTGTCTGTGACTTGTTGGCAATAAATGTCAACAATAAATGAACAGCACACAATCCATTTGCTTTAAAATAATGTATTCAAAACTAGTCAAATGTATATACAAATGTTTGTTACAGAGTTAACCATCACAGCTGTATCTAGAGCTTTAAATAATTCTCTTTTATATCAAAAGTCCACACAGGCTAGTTCAGTTACTTTAGAACCCAATTGACAAGACGAATCATTCTTGTTGTTTAAGACTCGTAATATAGATAAATTAATATGTAGAATCATACAAGGACTTTTGGATAATTTTGTACCAGAGCCTTCATTGGAGAAAAATGTAGAGAAAAGTCCGTGTATAACTCTACACGAATCACTCTTCTCTACTCTGTTATTACAATACAATCTGCTATTATTACACTTTAAAAGTCGCCACTATACACTCTTTGTGGCTAAACTCACGATCACCAAGTCTATATCTAGCTATCTTATTTTGTCTTACTTAATGCACTTGCACTAAATTGGTCAGCTACATACATATATATTACCTGACTGAGGCCTAAAACTTTGTACAGACTACGAGACCTTGTGATGTAACAATACTTACTTAAAGCAACCAGAAAAATTCAGAAGGCTCGAGTAACATGACGTCAATTTACAACTGAACTATGCGACAAATAATTTGTAAACAGTTATGTAATCAAATTTGCCATAACTATCACTTCTAAAAATAACTTACTTTAATGGTCATACAATATAAATAAAATAATACTAAAATGAACAGTCATGTACATCTAACAGTATCGTTATCCTTTATATTGTGAAACTTTGTTTTCCTCTGAACACATCGATAGCTTATTTAACTGTTAGTTTCTATTTTCTTTGTTCTTTTCTATCTAATTATGTTCATTAACTCACAAAATTAGAAAGTACTAAAACTTGAGACTTTAGAATAAGCTGTATATGCTTTTGCACACAAAATCTTTTTAATGTTTTACCATGAATGGTAAAATGTGTCCACTTCAGAATCTCTGGCTTTATACACGGTTACAGATCCAAAATGTAACCCCTTTTAGCTAGAAATAAAGGTTAAGATTATAAGTGCTTGACAGTTGCATTTTTTTAACTACACTAAATAGTTACCTTAAAATTGTGTGTTGTTTTGTTATATCTATTTGTGTATCTACAGGTTTAGTCTGGCAGTTTCTTATTTCATTTCAGTTTTGAGGTAGTACTAGTAATATGGAAACATTGAACCAGGCACTTGTAGAATGTATGCCACAATATATTCAGGTTGTCACGAATGTGCATAGTGCAGTTAGGAGGCTCACATAATAATGACACTTCTTTTAATTTCGTCAGCATATAAGCATGACTTAAAAGAGCTTTCTTCATGATTATTTGGAACAAACATTGCAATATGTGTTTGCAGGTTTTAAACAGAATAAATGAAAAACTCACTTGTTCAGAGTTAAATTTCTTTTCTCTTTTTATAATGATTGAAATGTAAAAAAATCACAAACTGAATTTTTTCAACAGACATGCATAAGTATTTAAATCTATGTAAAGGACTGACAACGTAGTATGTGATGTGTAAAGTGACTAAAATAGGATTTTTACAATTTTAGGTTTTTTAAATACATTTAACAAAAAAATACATTAGACGTCATCATGACACAACATAGAAGTTGATAGGAATGATACTTCAAAATTATGAAATTCAACAGAGTTAAACATATTTCAGTCTAAAGAAAGAGAGGTGTCATATTAACTTCTGCTGGTCCAGTTACTTTAGAACCCAAGTGACAAGACGAATTATTTCTTCTCTACTCTGTTATCACAATACAATCAGTGGTAAATTCACTTTCGTTACCACAGTTGTATCCAGAGCTTTAAATAATTTTCTTTTATGTCAAAAGTCAAATATTTTAGAACCCAACAGACAAGATGAAATATTTTTCTCTATCTCTGTTGTTACAATAAAAACTGTGAAACTCAATTTAGAAATTGCCCATTACAGCTAAACACGCAGTCTGACTTCACTTTTACTTTCACTAACTTACTTAATTCTTCTCTGAATCTGCACATATCTATAACACACAACAGAAAAATCAAAATATCTAGCCCTTTAGTAGCATTACACACAACGAGAAAACTTAAAAGCTTCAAGTAAGATGACGTTAACAATATTACAAAAGCCTAGTATAACAATTACACTACATATACAACTTACGACTCGTACAGAGTTACTTAACGAAACTTGTCATAACTATCACTTTTAAAATAATTAATTTTTAACAATTATTATGAAAACTAAATAATCATTAAATAGTAGATAAATCAATAAACTAAATAATAATTCTTAAACTGAAAAGTCTTATATATCCAAAAATAACCTATGGAAATTTTATATTTATCAAAAGTACACAACTACAAGCACACATTAAATTTTTACTTTAGAGCTTTTGGCTATCATATATGTACTTTTACATTAGAAGATAGCCTGGACATCAGGTTTTTAAAGATCAAACTGACAGTTGTCTTAACTTAATAAAACACTGCTCACAAATGTTTAAGGTCGTAAAGATTTTTGTGATATTTAAATAATACAGTTTATCATATCCATATATAAAAGTAAAGAGCATTACATAAGGCAATTAAAAATATAATTTGTAATTTGCTATGAAAACTAATGGATGTAAATTACATTTAGCATATTGAACTGAAATAGCATGATAATCTAAGAAGTACAGAATGGAAGATTTGAAAAGTTAGAGAGCTGGTAAAAGGGAGCTATCTTAGACACTCCTACATAATAAAGACTATGGTACCAAATCAGTAATGGTAGGATTTTCATTCTCAGCAAAACTTAAGTATATGATTTAATTATAAGTGAAATTAAAATGGCCAATACACTCATATTAGCCTTTTCATACAAATTACATGAAATCATTTTTCAAGAGTTGAATACTAATAATAATAACTGTTTAGTCTGTGAGTTAAAGAATCAGGCACCATGCTAAAGAACATTTTGTTAATTTGTGATTTTAAGGAAAATGTCTCAAGTTTCTCTCTCTCTTGTAACTTCGTGCATCTTTTTGGAGTAATTTTCCAATACATTGGTAAAAATCAAGTACTAAGGAATGAAGAGGAGTATTGATAAGATTTGTACATCACTCAATCATCTTACATCCTAAGAAAAAAATAAGTAAGATGATAATAAGGTCTACAGTCTAATTCAAATTAGTTTAGAAACCAAAATAATCTAAATCTTAACTTTATCTTGGCCCAAACTATACAAAACCGCCCTCTAGAACTCTTCAATAACTTTCCTAGGTCTGGCAGAAGTTATACATTTTATTTCAGATTGTCTAAAATTATAATATTGTTGCGTCATCGAGATCACGTGACTATTCTCACGCCCTCTACTTTCTAGAACTATCCTGTACTTTGGCGAATGCTCTAGCATTTACTAGATATAGGGTAGTCTGGTATATAAGAGAGGGTGACAACGTGACGGTAATGTGATGTGTGTGTAGATAGTGAGTAATTGAACTGCAGTCAGAAGTATTGTTGACGTTCGTCGATATAGCGTTTGTTATAGAGCGATTGTTGAAAATAAGTGTATCGTAAAGTTGTATTCGGAAAGAATAAACCAGTTTTATTAAGTAAGGACTTGTGTCACTAAAGTTTCGTCGGAACGAAGTTACGGAAAGTTAATTAACAAACGGAGACGTAACAATATGTTTTCCCTCTGTTGGGCTCACAATATAAATCAAACAAATATTATTAGAATCTGATTGTCAGCCTCTCTTTTTCCTTAAATGATAATGCATGACACACATAATATAGGAAACAATAATGGAACCTAAAAGGTGATATATATACAGGAGTCAGAAACACTAAATAATTGAAATGAAATGAACAATTTATCATTAATACATTATAATCTTACAGAAAATACAAAATAAAATTTAATAAGCTGTACATTGCACTAGTATTTTGTATTTGCTTTAACACCCAGTCTGTGAGTCACGGAGACACTTTTGGTGGGTTGATTTCCAAACAAAACTTTCGGGCACTCTCTTTTTTTAATTCTGAAAAAATATTACTTTGAAATCTGGAATCTAAATTGCCAACCAGCATGGCCAAACATGAACTAGTTTCTAGGCTATGAGGGAATAAAACCCATACTCCAATTAAGATCCCACATACGACATGGTGTCCCCCAGTGGCACCGTGGTATATCTGTGAAATTACAACATTAGGAACTTGGTTTCGATACCCGTGGTGGGCAGAGCACAGATAGCCCATTGTGTAGATTTGTGCTTAATTACAAACAAAAAATGCAACATGGTAATGGCCACAGGTGTTGCATAATATAAAATCTGCTTCCTCAGCTATGTGAGATAATCTTCTCCATGGTTTTCGTGCTTTATCTCAACAGCAGTACTGCAGCATGTCTTGTTGTCATCATCTGTATTGTGATAGCTTCTGCTCGGAATCACAGACAAATATTTGCCAAATTAGTTGCAGGTCCTACTGTAGGGTGTGATAGATAAGATAGCAGTATTGTAGTTGAGCAGCACGATAACAGAAGTAACAAGGGAAGTAGTAGCATTAGTAGTAATAGTGCAGTAGAACCTCGATTAGCAGTTACCTCGAAACAACAGACACCACGCCATTAAGGGCAGACCTTTTCAGTCTCTTTCTTTTTTCTACTATTTGTAACCAAAATAAATCTTGCAATAATGGGCACCTCGATATTCATTGATTAAGGGCAGTGTCTTTAGTTTCATTTTCTACGTGGGAACTCAATAAAATGGGCAGTTATAGTTAAATGCCTGTATGGTATACCACTAAATTCCAAACATCCTATAAGGCTGACTAATATTCAAACACTTGCGATGTTTATTGGATTGGCTCTGAACCATATAGTGTAATAAACGCTTTTACAGATTCAAAGTACATTCTTATTACTCTGGGGAATTCTAGTTGTAAAACTGTAGAATACATAAGCTGATAAATTCCACATTGTGTTCTGAGAGCAGAGGTCAAGTCGACTTATTTCTGTGCATGTACTTCATTGCTCTCGAGAAAATCATATTACAGTGTCACTTTAAACAGTCTAATGACCCAAGTGGTGATTTGTAGCTATATTTTCAGAGGATTTCTACTTCAGTCATTGACAGCAAAATAAACACAGAAAATAAATGTGAAATGTTCAGCATTTCAAACTCTGAACAGAAACACTATGAGACTTTGTTTGTTTGTTTTGAATTTCGTGCAAAGCTACACGAGGGCTATCTGCACTAGCCGTCCCTAATTTAGCAGTGTAAGACTAGAGGGAAGGCAGCTAGTCATCACCACCCACTCTTGGGATACTCTTTTACCAACAACTAGTGAGATTGTCCATCACATTATAATGCCCCCACGGCTGAAAGGGCGAGCCCGCGACCCACAGATTGCGAATCGAGCACCCTAACTACCTGGCCATGCTGGGCCTATGAAACGTTGTAACCAGTAATAAAGAAAAAAAAGGGCACAGCTAATCCACCCCCTGAGACCTCTTGTTGACAATGCTCTATGTCATGGCAACATGTAAGTCATGAACAACCGTATCCTGTAAACACCAAACAAAACAAGGGCTTTAAAATTTAGAAATTTAGTACAGTCAATATGGAATTCATCTTTACGTGGTTCATTTTTGAAATTAAGGACACCTTGCTATAGAGGGCATTTGGACACAGTTGGAAGAGTGCCCTTAATGTCAAAGTTCTACTGTACACCAAAATAACATCACTGGTATAGCACAACAGGTAATACAGACCAAACAATGGTTTTATCTCTGTTTTACTAAACAAGATCTAAGATTCACAAGCACTTTTTATTTGATTAATCATGGTACACCAACATGAACCCTTCTACAATTTTGTGCAAGTGGACAACAGTCCGACCAACCCATCAGCTCTGCATCTTCGTAGCCAAACACTATTGAGAGGTGAGTTCTTTTGGTAGTAAAATGTTTTTGTTTTTTTATGTTAACCCTTTCGCGATTGGCACGGTATAGAATACACGAGTTTGTATACACATCTGCACACGTTTAGTATTTATACTATAACTTTTAGTGCAGTATGTGTACCTTCACAAAATTGGGTAGACTTTTAGTAAACGTTAGTCTTTTGTACACAAAAAATCAATTTTTTAATGAAGTATTTTTACTAAAAATTTGTTTGTGAATATATTGAGTCTGTTTCGTTACTAGTCCGAGTGCAAAGTGATTTTCATATGATTAAAAACTATTCTTTGTCGCAAAAATCACAAATATCATTTGTGTATTTTCTACAACCTCCTAAGTACATTTCTAATGTTTGTTTTCAATAAAACTTTATATTTATCTCTATATAAGGTTGATCAATTTGACGGACCTCGTAACCACCATACAAAATTAGGAAATAAATATAAATTATGTTCTTTCATTCTAGAATGACTACATATTATAACGTGAAAACACAAATATTTAGTCTAAATAGATTAAATCTCATAACATTATACATTTCTATATATTTATTATATTGACCTTTTCAGACACACCTGGCTAACATTACAGAAGTTACAATGACGCGGCGCACTTGCACTCATGTTACCGTATCCACGAATATATAACTTGGATTTTACAAAGTGACCTGTCTTGGCTGTAAAATACAGTCAAGATTTAGTTATAATACATAATTACTATTACAAATAAGTTCTTAAACCTATTTTTTTAAAAAAAAACATAGAACAGTAAATAAAGAAGTACAGCAAACAATTATCTCTTCTAGTTACGAACTTTGTACTCGTTTGCTTCTTGCAGTAGGTTGCTAACCCTTATCAAATTTCGCTCGTTGAGGATGTGAAACGATATCATTTTTTTAAAGGTTTTATATATACATTTTCAAATAATCAAAAATCATAATTTACTACACCAATACCATACAATTACACTATAATGCCCCCCCAGTGGCACAGCGGTATGTCTGCGGACTTACAACGCTAGAAACCGGGTTTCGAAACCCGTGGTGGGCAGAGCACAGATAACCCGTGTGTAGCTTTGTGCATAATTAAAAACAAACAAACAATACACTATAATTTATCAAGTTTAGTAACTAAGCTGTATTTGGGTGTAAAAAATATGAAATTTCGAGCACATTAAAATCTTGTATAAAATACAAGACACGAGGGGACATTCTTTTGATTGGTTATTCACACCTCATAGATAAAAGTAGATGTACGTAAGCGTTTCCAAAAATGGAAAGAGGTGGGCGTAGCTATTATGTTTGAGTCAGTAAATGTAGCGATGTCTTAACAAATAAAAAAATAAATAACAGGGTCTTATGTTATATTCTGCCTTGTCAATATAGGTAATTTGAGTTTTTAATTCGTAAGAAACTATACTTTGTATTTCGACATCACAAACATCTAATTTGAACCATGCGACACTCACAAAACGATATTTAGGTATGTTTTAATATTTACTTGTAAATTAAAAAGTTAACTAATGTATAATATCAAAATTTGAATTATAACCTACAGTTTGATACCAAACTTATTGACATAAATTTATATAATAGTAGTTGAATAAAATTTTGAATGTGAGTCACCACATACGATGACATGGTTTTTGACCCGTGACAATAGGTTTAACTGGTTATTCTTGGACTTTTCAGCAATACTCACTCTATGAGCTATCATATTGTTACGACAACGCAGGTCACGTGACGCTCGTATCACGCCACTTCCTTCTCGAACCTTCATGAAATGTCGGGAGACTACTAGGTTGGGGTAGTCTTGTATATATAAGACCGGCCAAGAACGACGGGAACAATGCCTAAGGTAATGAGTAAGAATATTGTTAAGCACGTGAGAAGTTCGTTGTGAATTATAGTGTTTGTTATAGACTGACTGTTGAAACTGAGTGTATCGCAAAGTTGTATTCAGAAAGAATAAACCAGTTTTATTTAAGAAAGGACTTGTATCGGTAAAATTCTTCGGGAAGAATTTTTACGGAAAATTAACTAACGAACGGAGACGTAACAAATTGGTGTCAGAGAGTCGGACAAAAAAAATGGAAACGAGAGGCGGAAAATCAAACTACAGCTTCGCAGACTTGATGGCAGCAATACAAGAGCAGCAAATGAACCAAGAAGAACGAGAAAAGAAACAAGAAGAATGAGAAATTAAACAAGAAGAGAGATTACAACAGTTGTTGGAAGAAAAAGAAAAGAAACAAGAAAAGAAATTACAGCAGTTGTTGGAGGAAAAAAAGAAACAAGAAGAAAAATTGCAGAAGTGGCAACTGGAAAGGGAAAGGAAACAGAAAGAAAGTCAGCAGCAACTACAGGAAAGCCAACAACAGTGGCAAAAAGTACAAATGGAAATTTGTAAATTTAATTAGTAAATTTAAAAGCGAATTAGATACATCAAAGGATGATTTATTGTTTTTTACACAAGGAGGATACATTAACTATCGACTTAACCAGCCCAGACAATGGCAAGCCCCTTCCAGACCCTGCAGCTAAACCCTAATGCTGACATCTTCAGCGCTGTTAGAAGTAACATCGCAGATATGAATGTCAATAATAGGAGTGATCCAGTACGAAGGAAGCCACAGGAATTCGATGGGAAGGCACTGTGGGAAGCATATAGAGCACAATTTGAGCTACTGGCAGAGATGAACGGATGGACAGAAGAGCAGAAAACAGTATATC
>NW_013669922.1:91287-92469 GCF_000517525.1 Limulus polyphemus
GGTACGGAACCCAAAATCAGTCGGAAGTCTACAGGGCTAGATTTAGGACGAGAGTCCGTGCTAAAGGGGAGAGCCTGCAAGAGCTGAAACAGGACATGGAAAGCATGGCACACAAGGCCTACCCAAATGCACCACCCGATCTCCTCAAGTTGTTGCTGAGGGATCAATTCGTAGATGCCTTGGACAGTCCACAACTTAACGTGCAAGTGAAGCAAGCACACCCCTCTACCATGCAGGATGCAATGGCCAGAGCTCTCGAATTTGAATCCTACGTTAAGTCCAGCACAGAAGTACCAAGGTTGGTACAGTCATCTGGATTCAAGGCCAGAAAAGGTCAGCTTTCAGAGAAGTTTGAGGGACTTTGCTGGCACTATAACAAACCTGGGCACAAGAGAGCTCAATGCTGGCAACTTCAACACAGGGGAGATGATACAGCAGGAAAGGTTGCTACCCACAAAGGCTGTTGGAACTGTGGGGAGCAAGGACATCTGAAGAGTCAGTGTAAGAAAAATACCACCAATAAGTCAGCTTTGGGAAAACAGTAGTGGTTGGTACTGAAGGATGCCCACCAACCTCCATCGTGAAAGTCCCAACAGCCAAGTGTAAAATAGCAAGCACACATAGTATCTACGTGAAAGGGAAGCTGGATGGCCAAAGGTGCAACTTTGTCATTGATTCTGCATCCCAGCAAACCCTTGTGAGCATCAAGGTGTTAGATCACGAAGGAGTACCAGGAGCTCTGTGGTGTGACAGGACATTATGCAAGGTTGTGGGGACCAGTGTGGGTAACTATCGAGCTGATGGGCATGAAAAACAGACAGAAAGTATACTTGGCTGACATTGAAGACCAATGCATATTAGGATTGAACTATCTACTACCGAGGAAGTGTGTACTTAACTTCGATAAAATGACGATTGGAAACAACAAAGGCCAGATTCCAGTAAGTGTTGCAACATCCATTGATCTGCATGTCACAGCACTTAAATCAAATACAATACCCCTATGTCAGAGAAGATAATTTGGGGTAGGATAAAAGAACATCCCCATGGAAGCCCAATGCTTGTAGAAGCAGTGGAAGACCCATCCAGGTCAGCGGAATTGAAGATTGGAATGTCACTTGTCGCAGGTCAATCAAGTAGTACCTATAACAGTGGCCAAATTTCTTCAAAATGTGAGCCAGA
>NW_013669923.1:0-1855 GCF_000517525.1 Limulus polyphemus
AAAAATGATCGAATTTTGATGAAACTTGGTGGACATATGTGGAATATTATTCCCCAATGTCCTGCCAAAAATGGTCCGTAGATAACGACGGACACACGTATGGTTTTGATAGGTTTGAGTGGCGGAAGTGTGCGCTCTATTGAGTATCCCTCTAGATGTAGATGCCAAACAACAAAATTTGATTTAATTTCTATTTCTACCTATTGTATTTATAATACAACTACTTCTCGAATCTCACAGTACATGATGTTGCTAGGTTCGTAAAGCTACACAACAAGGTGTATCAGCACTTTATTTACCACGGGGATTCGAAGCCTGAATCTCAGTGTTGTAAGACCGGAAATTTCCCGCTGCCCCCATCTCGGGGGAGAGGGGAGCAGAAACCGAAATAAAACAGTTTCGTTTCAGTTGTAAATAAATAATTCTCGAACTAAAGCTTAATCTTTAGTTAATCTTAATCTTCCAACCTATTGTCATTTATGTTTATAACATTAGAATGGTTTTCACATAAAAACACGAGAGTATTTTCGAAAATACGTTGTATATTACAAATATATATTATTATCATTGTTGTTTTAAAGGCAGATTTATATAGTTTAATTGCATATCTTTTTATTCACAAAATAATTTTGCTTTTTTTAAAATTTTTATTTGAGTGTTTTTAGATTCCTCGAGTTGAGACTGGATAACTTAACTTGTATATAGAACCGTTCGTTATGTGTTGTTTCTCTGAAAACCTCACATGCATGCCAATAGTCTGTTTTATTTCCTGTACACAGTTTTATTTTCCTAACGAGTACCAACTTAGAACAAATATTCTCATGCTTAGTTTCCCATCCATGCTTCCAGGTTTCCAGAAAATCCCTAACACACATGAGAACCTTATCTGTTGATCAGTTTCGAACGTGTCGAAGCGGGAAAGCTAGTGCTACGGGCTGAAACAAAGTGATCACAGGGGCGGTCAACTGAGAAGTGCCGATCTCGTAAAGTTGTTGCGTCACCTTGCCCCACACATTGAGATCGCCAGCAAACACCTGTGGCTAGCTAGCGAAGTACATAGGAGGTATACTAGTTTCAATCCATAAACGCGAATAATCAAATAAGTATTAGTGAAAAAAGTACCTTGAATATTTGATTCCTAATTGAGCATTAAAAATATCTGATTAAATTAAGCTCCATATGGATTAGGAATGAAATAACTTTAACAATGTTTGGTTTGTTTTCAAGTACAAACTACACAATGGGCTATAAATTCTCTGCCCAGCGCTGGTATGTATCGAAATCTGAATTTAAACGTACAAGCCTTCAGATTTGCAGCTGAGCTACTGTAGACGACACCCTTCCTCCCGGCACAGCGGCAAGTCTGAAGCCTTATTACTCTAAAAACCGGGTTTCGATACCAGTGGTGGGCACAGCATAGAATTATGCGCTTAACAACAAACAAACTGTACGGGAGGCTTTTAAAAAACTAATTTACTCATTTAACCAAGACACTCCTGCATGAGATACTGAATATAAGTACTTAATATAATACAAAGATTAGAACTCATAAATAAAAAGAATGTATTTAATTATCAAATGATACCCTCGCTGTTTACCGAATTTCCCGAGACCTTGACTTCAGAAATCTTAAAAACCCTGGTGAGGTGAGTATGCGCATGCGTGATCTGCGAGGTAGAGACAGATATATCACGGCTGTGTACGATAGCACCGAAACAAGGTATTCTTCCAGCCAAATATCAATATATATGTTCTGGTTATAAAAGTATTACGTAGAAAAGGAAATAACAAAATGTAGAAGAAAACAAACAAGATAAAACCCTCGCCAAATTTAAAATAAATTCTTATACCCTAT
>NW_013669923.1:2593-11983 GCF_000517525.1 Limulus polyphemus
GCAGATTGCGAGTCGAGCGCCCTAACCACCTGGCCATGCCGGGCCGAACAAGGCCATAGCAAGGATTGTTGTTCTAGGGGGAGAGAGGAAATTAATCTAGGCATACTACCTCCCCCCCCCCCCCTCCATAGCAAAAAGAATATTGAAAAAAAATTAAAATTTCCAGCAAACTACGTTTAGTTTATGTCTAACATTTGGGGTATTTTCCCTTTCTGTAAAAATGGACTTTGGTTGTTGTTGTTTAACAATTTCGATTGAGAAGGTCCCCCATTACAAAAATACTTCAAATACAATATAGTAATATATAATACTTGCACAATATAGTGTATGAGCAATATTGTTTGTTTCTTGTCGTTAAACACGAAGTTACACAATTGGCTATTTGCGTTGTGCCAACCACAGGTACCGAAAGCCGGTTTTTAACGATACGAACCTTCAGATTTACCGCTGAGCCACTGTTAGAATGTCTTCTTTTAAAAAAATTTTTTTCAAATAGTATTTTCATCTGACAAATGTTAGCGCAATCATATACATAGAGAGAGGGAAATATTTGATATGAAAATTGTTATTTTTGTGTCACAACAATGTAAATGTTTCTCCAAAAACTGGCACGTGTGCAAGGACATGCAACAATGAACAAAACTTTCGGATTGTTGTGAAATTCTAAAGCAGCTGGGAAATTATTTTATATCAGTTATCTTATCTTATGTTTGGCCCATGTTTTGGCAATCTACAGCAAACTGCTGTAGATACATACAATATATCTATACAATGTACAGTAAACTGCTGTAAATACATACACAATATATACAATCCACAGTAAACTGCTGTAAACACATACACTATATATATATACAATCGACAGTAAACTGCTGTAAATACATACACTATATATACAATCGACAGTAAACTGCTGTAAACACATACACTATATATATATACAATCGACAGTAAACTGCTGTAAATACATACACAATATATATACAATCGTATATATTGTGTATGTATTTACAGCAGTTTACTGTCGATTGTATATATATTGTGTATGTATTTACAGCAGTTTACTGTATGTGTATTTACAGCAGTTTACTGTGGATTGTATATTTATATTGTGTGTATTTACAGCACTTTGCCGTGGATTGTTTATATTGTGTGTATTTAAAGCAGTTTACTGTGGATTGTATATATATTGTGTGTATTTACAACAGTTTACTGTGGTTTGTATATATATATTGTGTGTATCTACAGCAGTTTACTGTGGATTGTATATATATTGTGTATGTATTTACAGCAGTTTACTGTGGATTGTATAGGATTGTTTATATATTGTGTGTATTTACAGCACTTTGCCGCGGATTGTTTATATTACAGTAAACTGCTGTAAACACATACACTATATATACATATATATATACAATCCACAGTAAACTGTTGTAAATACACACAATTTATATACAATCCACAGTAAACTGCTGTAAATACACACAATATAAACAATCCTCGGCAAAGAGCTGTAAATACACACAATATATATATATATACAATCCACAGTAAACTGCTGTAAATACATACACAATATATATACAATCCATAGTAAACTGTTGTAAATACACATAAGACATGAAAGAATATTTCCAGAACAAGCTATGACCATGTTGTAAGATTAAGGAACCTGTTCAAAGTAAAAAAAAAAAAAATTGTCCCTCTCCTATTCCACTATTATTTGTTGAACATCTACGGCTATCGCGGGAGGTTTATTATTTCGGGAAGATCAATAATACCTCCATTACACCAAGTTTATTATGTCGGGTAGATCAATAATACCTATTGTTGCGCACCTACCTCCATTACATCAAGTTTATTATTTCGGGAAGATCAATAATACCTATTGTTGAGCACCTACCTCCATTACATCAAGTTTATTATGTCGGGTAGATCAATAACATCTATTATTGAGCACCTACCTCCATTACATCAAGTTTATTATGTCGGGTAGATCAATAATACCTATTGTTGAGCACCTACCTCCATTACATCAAGTTAATTATGTCGGTAAGATCAATAGGTATTATTGATCTTACCGACATAATAAACTTGGTGTAATGGAGGTAGGTGCTCAACAATAGGTATTATTGGTCTTACCGTCATAACAAACTTGGTGTAATGGAGGTAGGTGCTCAATACACCAAGTTTATTATGTCGGTAAGATCAAGAAACTTCCATAATACAATGATTTTTTTATGAATGTTCTATTTTGCTGATTATTCTTGAGTTTGTTTGTTTGTTTTAGAATTATGAATAAATCTGCACAGGCTGTCGGCGTGAAGCCCTCCCTAATTGTAAAATTATAAACTAGAGGGAACGCAGCTAGTAAATAACACCGACCATCAATTCTTGTCTTGACTGTCACTCTTAGGTGCAACAGGGGCTCGAAATGTGAAGCACGTTTTTGTGGAAACGGGTCGCAATCCAAGGTCCCTCGGATTCAAAGCCTGGGCTCACTAACCACTAGGCTTCCCCCGATCCAATATTAATTAGAGAGTCAGAACTCGTTTTGCTTCTTTTTTTAGGTAAATAGAAGATATCGAAATATTTATGATATAGGCTTAGTAATAAACGAAGCATTATTTTGTGAAATACTTTATCTCTGTTAGGGCCCGGCATGGTCAGGTGGTTAGGGCGCTCGACTCGCAATCTGAGGGTCGCGGGTTCGAATCCACGTCACACCAAACATGCTCGCCCTTTCAGCCGTGGGGGCGTTATAATGTGACAGGTAAAAGAGTGGCCCACTACTTGGCGGTGGGTGGTGATGACTAGCTGACTTCCTCTAGTCTTACACTGCTAAATTAGGGACGGCTAGCGCAGCAGTGTAGCTTTGCGCGAAATTCAAAACAAACAAACAATTTATCTATGTTAGAAAAAAAGAAAATATTATATTATGCAGTAACAGAAGGGCGGAGGAAGTTTGTAGCATTGTTTACAATTTTTTGGTATCATAAAAATGTTATTTTATCACAAAAAATGTCGTTGGTCTGACAAACATTTGTCTCGTGCATGAGTTTATTATATAGTGATATATGTATATATAATGTTTTTATGTAAACGTTTTATTGTAAGAAACAAATTCATTCGATAGCGGAAGATAAATAAGTTTGATTTTCAAAGGGGAAGGAAATAAATAATAGAACTTGAAGCAATTAACTAGTAATTGTGGGATTTGTGGGTACAATTATAGTCAATTTTTTTCTTTAATGTGAGTTTTATTCAGAGCACTGGTTGAAATGTTTGTTATACATATATATATATTATTATTATTTTGCATGGGTATAGAACTAGCCCAAGTCTCCTAAGTAGCTGGAATCCAGTGGGATTACGGCCGAAAATGTCGATAACAGCGAGAATACCCAACTAATGAATATCCTATGATTAGACAGTATATTAAATTAGTGGGTTAATATTTACTTGTAATAGTTGTGGGTAGCTTGGTTTTATTACAGTTTAATAATATGTTTATTGTACTAAAGAAAATGTCATTCTGTGACAGATGCTTTATTGTTTTATACTATCATTTAGTAACAAATAGCTTATTCGACTGTTGTACTAAACAACAACAATTAATATTAACTTCTGATCAGAGCCAGCTACAAAAGTAAAACTCTATCTGGTAATGAGTATAACTAATTAAATGTTCTTTCTCTTCCATTTCTTCCATTTGTTCTCATTAACATAAATAACCTCCGTTGACTAGCTTCACAAAGTAGTACATGTGTTTTTTATTGCCTTAATGTCGTTTTAGAGTAAACGAAATTCGAAGTCTTTGATTGTTTAGAGCTCTGAATGTTACAATGTATAATTCTTCCTTCTCCAGGATGGAATATACACCTTCAGAGAGTCCTCTGATTTAGAATGCTTTTATGTTTTTCATTACTTAATTTAACTGATTCTACCTGGTTTTTAATGTAATAACGGAATGTATTACAAAGTACGCGCCCAATAAAACCTGTACATATTATTTTTCTTTTATTTAACGAAGTATGACATTTTTATTTTATTTTATGAAGGAATGTAGACAATTTTATTATGTGTAATTACATCCAACATCTCAGCTGGAAACAGCCCACTTTCTATTTTGAAGTTTTGAAAATAACTTTAGAAATTATATCAGTGAACATCAATTCCAAATTTCTCAAAATATTAATAACCAGTCAACATTATCTGTCTGCTCCCTTCCCCCTTCCCAATGTTTATGATGATAAGGAAAATGATTACTTTCCGTATATACATAACAAATTTTTGTATGGTACGCTTTAGATCTTAGAAAAATGGTTAAGTAAACACTATTCACTGGTTGTTCCGTGTTGATAAAAACTGTTAGGCCTAAAGAGGCTTAAATCCGTTTATCGCGTCTTGCAAAATTTATATAAACTATATCTTAAGTGTATCGAAGGGTCATTATGATACATTCGCGTGTTTATCTTTGCGACCTCAAATTTCATAAATGTATTTATTATCACTTTTCACCACATACTTTTCGTTTACAACTCACGCATGCGCAGTGATACCTCACTGACTTTAAGCCTGATCTTCGATATTAAGGGTGAGTCTAAGATAGCAATATCTTCACGTTCTACTGCTTTCTCTTGGTTACTACACTAGCTTTTCTCTTATCGCTATTATTGGGGCACACAAGCATCACCAACAGTGTGACACCTAGAACCCGACAATCAACAGTTTTACTCCAACAGAGAACGTGGGAGAATATCTTAATTCGTATCTGCGCGCGCCGATGCATGGGTGTTGGTAGAACTGTAATGTGACCAATAAACCAAACGTTATACGCACAATTTATCAAGTTGTTGTGAAACTTGCCAGTTAGTTACATTGGTGACTACAGGAAGAGTAAAGTTACTGAATTTAACTTATTCTCAAGTTAGAGGGTCCTGTAAGTGGAGGTACAAAGTACCCGGGGCAAAAAGAAAAGTCCTCAATATTTTGGGCAAAAAAATTATTTAATGACGGAATGAGAAAACATAAACAAATTTTCGTTATTATAAAAACCAAGATAACTGCAAACGCTTTTTTTTTGTTCTCACATTCTATTAGTTGGTGTATATCTCAAATCGGTCATTTATTTTCCCGTTGATAGACGCTATTTCCTATCTGGGATATTTAAGATAAAAAAAATCAAAGGTGACCTGAGCAACTTTCAATCATGCTGATTTATCTATTTTCTAAGTACACCTAGTGGCTATTGGTGGAACGAAACTTCGAGCATGTCAATCCGATGTTGCACCACTGATCTGTTTAGATACCGAGGCAAACTTTGGAATTGACTTCGAACTCGGAAATGTTGAGTAATTTAGCTTAAGTAATATAAAGCTTGATATTTTACTTAAAATGCTATGTTTACGGAATATGTAAACATAAAACGAAGAGTACAGTTTT
This sequence comes from Limulus polyphemus, assembly GCF_000517525.1. Taxonomy (NCBI): domain Eukaryota; kingdom Metazoa; phylum Arthropoda; class Merostomata; order Xiphosura; family Limulidae; genus Limulus; species Limulus polyphemus. Next base: position 8,039 of record NW_013669923.1, read on the forward strand.
ATCAGCTAAAGTTCGTTAAAATGTCCGTATCGGTGACCACCGCGGGTATAGAACCTGATTTCGCTCGGATCATCACGGGGTTTTAGGTCTTGTGGGAGGGTCAAGTGCAGTTTGACCTCTTCCTCCCTCATTGAACGTTATTTTAATAGAAGCTTGTAGTCTTTTTTCTTCTACATTCCTTATGAGGATCATGTCCATGAATGTTATCCTATGTCCGGTGTAGGTGAAACTGGAATGGGGTGACTGTAATTTATGAGGATCATGTCCATGAATGTTATCCTATGTCCGGTGTAGGTGAAACTCTGGAATGGGGTGATCCTTATGAGGATCATGTCCATGAATGTTATCCTATGTCCGGTGTAGGTGAAACTCTGGAATGGGGTGATCCTTATGAGGACCATGTCCATGAATGTTATCCTATGTCCGGTGTAGGTGAAACTCTGGAATGGGGTGATCCTTATGAGGATCATGTCCATGAATGTTATCCTATGTCTGGTGTAGGTGAAACTCTGGAATGGGGTGACTGTAATTTATGAGGATCATATCCATGATTGTTATCCTATGTCAGGTGCAGGTGAAACTCTGGAATGGGGTGACTGTAATTTTTACTTGGTTTTAGATATTTCATTAATGATTGTGTGGTATTTGTTCTCAAGAATAAGCGTATGATGTGTGGAATAACAGGTATAAAATATTTCTGTTAGGAGTGTGAAGCTATCTGTACTGTTTTGAGGATTTCTGTACGATTGTGTGAAATTATTGAATGCGTTTTTAATGGCTTCGAAGATCTGGTATAGCATTTGTTTGTTTGTTTTGAGTTTCGCGCAAGTCTATTTGACAGTTATCTACGCTAGCCGTTCCTAATTTTGAAGTGATAGACTAGAAAAGAGACTCAACAACACCCACCGCAAACTCTTCAGCTACGTTTTATCAACGAATAGTGGGACTTACCGTCGCTGAAAGGGCGAGCATATTGGGGGACGGGATTCGAACCTGCAACACTCAGATTGCGAGTCGAAAGGCCTAACCACCAGGCCATGCCAGGCCCTCTTAGAATATAAAAGAGGGTTATTCTAAAGGTCAGAAGCAATCAATTAATTATTATTTTAAGCCAATAATTTATGTTTGGTTCCTTAAGTCGTTAAAACAGTCAACGAATAAAACACAAAACAATTTGTTGTCAAGATCGATTCTACTTCAACAATCTGGAATTCTTTCTTAAGTGCTTATGCCAAAGTTTCAAAACTACCTTTTTCAAGGTGGCTATTAAAACTGAAACTTTGTGAGTTTACAGGAACAGACAGTGAATAAACTTTATCAAAACTTTAAAATGAGTATTTTTCATGAAATAACTTTGTGTTTTTTTACTGATTAAAGCTTTACCAGTTCTTCGTGTTTATGCTATAATCTTGTATCTATTAAACTGGTTTAAAGAAGTTAAATATATTTGTGCTTAAAAGACAACCTAGTGTCGGTTTTATTAACTAAAATCTTACTTGTTTCAGACATTTGCACAAAGATAGAAAGGTATATTTTGAATCAATAAACTAGACTCACTGGAGGATAAGTAGCTTAGTGAACCGTCAACTCTGACTGAGTAGTGGGATCTGACTGTCACCCTTATAATGTATCCACGGCTACGGGACACAAACACTGGACCACGCTCGGTCCCTATTATGTTTATAACACAACCTTATGTCTTTGAATTAATTACAAACTTTGAGATGTTTGTTGTATGTTTATAATACAACATTATGATAAATTAAGACACCATTGGAACAAAACGTTTATACAAAGACTAGGAAATTAGTTCCGACACTTTGATGTGTCCACTTCAGTCTTACGTAGAAGAATATTTTACAGCACAACTTTATGCTTTCGTGCCGAAAAAAAAAGTTTTAAATCTTTTTCGTGTGTGTTTGTTTGTAAGGTAGCGTTTTAGTCATTTTAATGGTTAAAAACTTATTATCGTGTCGAATACAATGCCAAACAGTTAGTCAGGTTAAACGAAAGTGTTGGGTGTTGTCTTCAAAACACGCGAATACCTACCTACCTGGTAGCAAGGGCAAACTCGTCCTTTCTGCATTTAAAAACAGAACAACGACCGACATACTAACCTAAAAGTCACCACGTGAACCTAAATGTGGCAACAAACCAATCTTGGAAAAAAACAAAAAACACATGTGATGGGTTAGCAGCACGCGCTGCTCTGATGTTGACAACGTCAGTGTGGGATAAAGAAACAAGATTACATGGTTGGAAAGACTTTAATTATTTAAACAATAAGCTACACAATGGGGTATCGAAACTCGATGTTAGCATTATAGGTTTTCAGGCTTAGCGCTGAGTCACTGGGGGCGATAAATGGTAAAAAGAAACGGATTCTAATCGCTTCGCCCAGCATGATATTAAAAGAAGGTGTGAAGTAATTGTCTTATTAATTACCCTTAATAAGAGGAGATATCTATATGCTTTATCTCAAAATTCTGATCGAAATATATATCTCACAACTAGCCACCACCCGATGATTTTGTGATGGTTATCTATAAGGCACTCGATTGCAATCTGCGGGTCGCCAGTTCGAATCCCTGTCCCATCAAATATGCCGTGTGGGCATTATACTATGACGATCAATCCCACTATTCGTTGGTAAAATATTAGCCCAAAAGTTGGCGGTGGGTACTGATGACTAGCTGCCTTTCCTCTAGTCTTTCACTGCTAAATTAGGGACAGCTAGCGCAGATAGCCCTCGTGTAACTTTGCGTGAAATTCAAAACCAAACGAAGAATATCCACAAAACACTGATAAAGATCTTTGATTTGATCTGATTCAATACAGACGGTAAGAAGAGATGGAATATCCAACCTGACCCTCCCAGATCTCAATAAAGTCTTCATCGTCTGGTACAGACGGTAAGAAGAGATGGAATATCCAACCTGACACTCCCAGATCCCAATAAAGTCTTCATCGTCCACTACAGACGGTAGGAAGAGATGGAATATCAAACCTGACCCTCCCAGATCCCAATAGTCTTCGTCGTCCACTACAGACGAAGTATCAAAATTATTTTTATATTTTGGCAAATTTTTATCGTGAATAACGAATAACGTAATTATTATCGTCATTGTTCGTTAGAACCTTAGGCACACCCAGTGAAAGAGCGGTAAGTGTGAGGGCTTATAACGCTTAAAACTGAGTTTCGATACTCGTGCTGGGCGCAGCATAGATTGCCCATTGTGTAGTTTTGTGCTTAAGAATAAACAAGTTAAACTTTAGCCCCCCCCCCCAGTGGCTCAATGGTAAGTCTGAAGGATTATAGCTCTAAAAACCGGGTTTCAATACGCGAGAAGAGCACAGATTAGCTCATTGTATAGCTTTGTTATTAACGACAAACAATTAAACCTTCAAACACTATAAAAGATAAAACACATTTGCTTAATTAATTTTATACTAACTACTAATTTGTTAGAATTTCTGACGAAAAATAAAATATCAATTATTTGTGGCAAATTTGATGAAATAATGAGTTGCAGAATCAAAAACTAGTTTTAGTTTTGAAATTAAAACGCAATGAGAATTGTATAACATATTTTCAGACGATAAAAACCTGCTATTCAAAGCCCTAGTAACACACTATGTTATAGAAGACGATTATGTCTCTCGATTTGTTGGAAAGGATTGTTTGTACCTTGGCCACTGAGTTAGTTTCTAATATTGCTATTGTACTGAGTTGGTCTCAATGTTTCTAATATTGTTGTTGTACTTAACCTTAACTGTTACTATCAGTTCTTGACGAACTCGGCCCTTAGCATTCCCGTAGAATATTTAGTCTACCTTAATTATAAAGCGAAACACAAACGTAATAATAGTAAACGTTTCGGGATCTTCAAAATTCCATCATCAGTAATCTAGAGGTACAAAACAAACACTAGTTGTAATTACAAC
>NW_013669923.1:12896-15015 GCF_000517525.1 Limulus polyphemus
ATATCACTATATATATATATATATGGTAGAATGACATGATGCATCCCCCCCCCCTCATCTCTTTCTCAGGCCGGCAATTAAATTTAGCTTTAAACCCGCGGCTGACCCAGAAGTCTCTTTAGCCCTAAAATACTTACACTAGACTAAAACACCACAAACAAAACTTTTACAATATTATAGTTACAATCATTATAATCAAGACAGCTTTTATACGTACCAAAAACAAATTAAAATACACGCTGGCGTCCAACAATGGCCATCCCACGACCCTGAAGTTAAGCCCGAGGACGGTCCTTGTTTGTGACATGAGGGAAGGGAGGGAAGTGCAGCACTATCATGTGCTAGAGAGCTAGCTAACCTTTAGCTCAGTTGGTAGAGCAGGCGGTTCCAAACCCGAGACGAGGAAGAATATACCGTGGAAGAAAAAATGGAAAATATACCACATCGTTAGTACATAGAAACCTTCTGATTCACGTAACCATTACAATATCTTAAGTACCAGCAGTGTATAAAAAGCTTCCGCTTGACGGAATTCCTATAATAATTTATGTATCAGAAGTATATAGAAAGTTTCTACTATACGAAATCCCTGTAATATGCTATGAGTCATAGTATATAGAGAGTTTCTACTATACGAAATCCCTGTAATATGTTATAAGTCATAGTATATAGAGAGTTTCTACTATACGAAATCCTTGTAATATGTTATAAGTCATAGTATATAGAAAGTTTCTACTATACGAAATCCCTGTAATATGTTATAAGTCATAGTATATAGAGAGTTTCTACTATACGAAATCCCTGTAATATGTTATAAGTCATAGTATATAGAGAGTTTCTACTATACGAAATCCCTGTAATATGTTATGAGTCATAGTATATGGAAAGTTTCTACTATACGAAATCCCTGTAATATGTTATGAGTCATAGTATATAGAAACTTTCTATTTCAAGGATTTCCTACTAATGTTTTATATATCAGTAGGATTTACAAAATATAAGATTCCCAAAACCCCTAGAAATATTTCCACACAGTATTCTTTCGGATATAACTGACTCTTTACTCTGGAAATTAAAAACAAAACAAAAAAAAACGTAAAAGTCTTTACAAGAAACATCACCAAAATCTTGAAGACATCGAAAACAAGTTCGAAACGTACAAGACGTTAATACAATTATTCAAAAAGAAATAGAATATTTAGACTTAAGATTCAACAACAAATGAGGTTTTTAATAAATGTGAACAACATAAAACTTCTGGCCGTAGAAATAACTCTAAATTAGCGGATTATTCTTGTAATGGAAATTATGAGACTCCTAGCCCTAATTTAATAATAGAAAAAGGATTTTCTCGTTTCTGGCATGGCCAATCTTCTTGTGAAAGCTCCCAACTCTGCTCTTCCTGCCAACGAGATAAATATGATGTCTTCCCTACAGTTGAAGATGAAAAATCAAAAACAATACATCAACCAATGTGAATAATGATGATGGAAAAGGGGAGAGTGAAAAACACTTAACCTGCTTTTCACAACCCTCCAGGAGACAAGCCAAAGTCTCTTCCACGTCACCGTGATAATACAATGTGTAAAGGACTGAAAGTACAGCTTCAACGCATGTTATCTAGTGTTCAAGGACACTCAGTGAAACCTAACTTAATATTAGCGGAACGGAAAGCTTTAAATGACCTGAAGCATGACGAGAATATTATGATTAAGATTTTTGAAAGAGCGGTTGTTTTGTTGTTCTGAAGAAATCGTTAAAAAAAAATTAAATAAAATTCACAGGACACTACAGAAAATGAAATACTTAACTTCATCAGAAGACACTTCTCTCACGACTCGCAATCCGAGAGTCGCGGGTTCGAATCCCCGTCCCATCAAACATGCTCGCCCTTTCAGCCGTGGGGGCGTTATAATGTTACGGTCAATCCTATTATTCGTTGGTAAAATAGACTGTTTGTTTGTAGTTAAGCACAAAGCTACACAATGGGCTATTTGTGCTCTGCCCACCACGGGTATCAAAACTCTGTTTCTAGCGTTGTAAGTCCGCTAACATACCGCTGTGCGACTGGTGGACTGGTAAAAAGTAGCCCAACGTTAACATTACTCTTGAAACCTCA
>NW_013669923.1:16070-17452 GCF_000517525.1 Limulus polyphemus
ACGTTTCTCGGTGGACACAGCAGATGGCCCGATGTGGCTAACACTAGAAACCAATAATTCTACACGTTGAGCCACAGAATCCCCCATCTGTAAGGAAATGAGTGATTAGGTGACAAATACAAAGAACGAAAAACACGATATGAAAAAAGTTTGTTTGTAGTTAAGCCCAAAGCTACACAATGGGCTATCTGTGCTCTGCCCACCACGGGAATCGACACCCGGTTTCTAGCATTTTAAGTCTGCAGACATACCGCTGTGCCACTGGTAGGGCTTTCTTATAGCAAAGCCACATCGGGCTATCTGCTGTGTCCACCGAGGAGAATCGAACTTCTGATTTCAGCATTGTAAATCCGAAGATTTACCGCTGTCCCACAGGGAGGACGCGAGAAAAAAAAACACGACTGAACTTAGACAAATTCCTTTACAAAACAGGTATCCCGAATACAAACATAACACACATTTTTAACAATGAAAAAAAAGAAACAGTAAGGAAACACGCTCAGCAGATAACAAGAATAACAGGACCACAGCAAACAAGGATTCTTCAGTTACATAAGTGATGCTGTATATTAGCAATGACAGAACTTCACAGAATCCCCAAACATAAAATACTATAGGGATTCTGTGAAGTAGACACTTTCTATACACTACGAACATAAAATACTACAGGGATTCTGTGAAGTAGACACTTTCTATACACTACGAACATAAAATACTATAGGGATTCTGTGAAGTAGACACTTTCTATACACTACGAACATAAAATACTAAGTAATGTATAGAAAGTGTCTACTTCACAGAATCCCTGTAGTATTTTATGTTAGTAGTGTATAGAAAGTGTCTACTTCACAGAATCCCTGTAGTATTTTATGTCAGTAGTGTATAGAAAGTGTCTACTTCACAGAATCCCTGTAATATTTCATGTTAGTAGTGTATAGAAAGTGTCTACTTCACAGAATCCCCATAGTATTTTATGTTCGTAGTGTATAGAAAGTGTCTTCTTCACAGAATCCATATGGTATTTTATGTTCGTAGTGTATAGAAAGTGTCTACTTCACAGAATCCATATAGGGATTCTGTGAAGTAGACACTTTCTATACACTACTAACATAAAATACCATATGGATTCTGTGAAGTAGACACTTTCTATACACTACTAACATAAAATACCTACACTACTAACATAAAATACCATATGGATTCTGTGAAGTAGACACTTTCTATACACTACTAACATAAAATACTACTAGAAAGTGTCTACTTCACAGAATCCCTATAGTATTTTATGTTAGTAGTGTATAGAAAGTGTCTACTTCACAGAATCCCTGTAGTATTTTATGTTAGTAGTGTATAGAAAGTCTGTGAAGTAGACAATCCCTATA
>NW_013669923.1:18296-31814 GCF_000517525.1 Limulus polyphemus
AATCCCTGTAGTATTTTATGTTAGTAGTGTATAGAAAGTTACAACTTCACAGAATCCCTGTAGTATTTTATGTTAGTAGTGTATAGAAAGTGTCTACTTCACAGAATCCCTGTAGTATTTTATGTTAGTAGTGTATAGAAAGTGTCTACTTCACAGAATCCCTATAGTATTTTATGTTAGTAGTGTATAGAAAGTGTCTACTTACAAAATCTCTGTAATACTTGATGTTCGTCGTGTAAAGAGAGCTTCTAGTTTAAAGTAAATTTGTTATATAATTTAAACACACGAGGAACTAGCTACCTTCGTTGATTTGTCTTTTCTTTGAATACAAACACGACAAATACAATAAACCCTATACTGATGTTTTAGTTCCTAGTACTTCCGCTAGACTACGCTTGAAACTGCAGTAGTTTTCAGGAAGTTTTACCATGATCTTTATAACACTAGCATCACTTGAAATCTCACGTAATTATATGTTACAGGGAATTGGTTAACACTGTTGGTAATAGACAGATAAGTGAAGAGTTAAATGAAAAACAAAACAAAAAACGTTAGTAACACACGTGAAGGTAAAAACAGACATGATTAGTGTAAGATCGATGAAATTATAAACAGTTAAGACTAGTGGTTGAGAGACACAAGAAAATAAAGTTAGAAGAAATTAGTGACAGATAAGTGTATAAAAATATTAAGAGGTGATATGTGATAGATAAGTAGGTGAAAATAAGAGTCAGAAAATATTAGATGACGTCATAGTAAAGTAGAGTATTAATTATATACAGATAAATGACAGAAAGATGCGAAAAAATATTAGTGAGGAGAAACAGAAAATTTGTTGGAAATAGATAACTGATAACAGACTGAACGATTGATTAACAGATGAAGAAAAAGGGTTTGTGATAGGCAAATTAATGTTGTTGTTTTTTTTTTAATATCAGACTAAAATACTATCCGTACTGTGTCTAACACAGGGATTTAACCGCGAACTTTAAATTTACAGGTCCTCAAGCCTATCGTTGAGCCAGTAGAGGGCGACAAATAAATGAGAGACCGTTTTCTTGTTTGTTGTTAAGCACAAAGACGAATAATGGGCTATCTACGCTGTTTCAACCACGGGGATCGACACCCATATTTTAGCGGTATAAGCTCTCAGACTAACTAACGAACTACCAGCGGCAGGAAAAACAGAGAATCTAGTAAAAGCTAAATGAAATGAGAGACAGGGATCCGCATTTAATCTTGTGTGTAAGACTCCCTTATGCTGTAGTGGGTCTAGAATTCATTTCAAAGGTCTTATGAAAACACGTGTTACTGTAAACTAATATTGCAGTTTCCAATAGCAAAGCCTGAGTATTTTGATGCCACTGTTTAAGAAATTCAATGTAAAGCGTTTTATAAGATATGAGATGCAACTGTTTCTTGTTTACTTTTTACTGAATATATTTTAACACGCCAAAACTAGAGATAACATTACATATATTTTTGAGGATAGTTAGGGTAAGAGAAAGCCATCTATATTCAAAAGTTGTCAAAGAGTAATCATACAAAAACGTAAATAACTATATCTGCTACTAAGAATTGTTATGTTACGCAATAAGCTCTACCAAAGATTAAAAATAAAAGCGTAAGTCCCCAGGTGCGACAGTGGTAAGTTTACACGCTTACAACGCCAAAATCTGGGGTTCGATTCCTCGCAGAGGACATAGAAAATAGCCAAATGTGGCTTTACTGTAAAACAAAGAACGCCCCCACCCACAGTGGCACAGCGGTATGTCTGTGGACTTGTAGTGCTAGAAACCGGGTATCGATACCCGTGGTGCGCAGAACACAGACAGCCTTTTGTGTAGCTTTGTGCTCAGTAGCAAACAACAACAAACAAATGTAATAAAACGTTGAATAAGTTAATTTCCTAACACCAATCTACAGAGCGACTTTCAAAAAACCTTCATCGTTCGATGACGTCAGAGGCACACGATGTCTTTTTCAGCATGATATTAGACACCCCCTGTAGACGCGTACTTATTTCATATGTAGCAAAACTGCAGCACGAACTACGAATTCTAATCATGAACAAGCTTGGAATGATGCAAGAAAAATACATCCGGTCACCGGTGGCACGTGCTTATTATGTATTAACGGTTTCACAATGCATTAACTAATTTAGACTTAAAAATTTAAATTGCGTTCTTTGATTTCAGTGGTGCCATCTATCCTAGTTAATTACAAGTGCTGTGAAACTTCCTGTCAATTGTTTAATACGTAATGGCTGCTAAGCAAGTGTTTAATTTTGAAATTGATATAAATTAGGCATGTGAAAGTCAAGCCAGAACCACTTATATCGAGAGTTATGTTTAGGTTATTCAGTGACGTATCACCACCGTAGATATGGTCATGCTGTGTTCAGTTAGTTCTTACATGTGACAGCATGTGAGTAGAGTTAAGGATAATTAATAGTTCTTTCACTGAGTCAAACGACAAAACACACTGAATAAGAGAACTTTTAATGTCCTCTATGATAATATAAAACTTCTACAGCAACGCGCACCGAAATTATACTGAAAGCCAATCCACAGTGAATGCTATTATTACGACAGAGAGCCTTCCCACCCAAAAACCATTGCTGCATTTAACAAGATAATAAACAAGAATTTGAAGTTAAAGAAGACCTACCAACTAAACGTTCACAAACTTCATGCCACATCTTAAACTCGATAGTTTCTTATTCATGCCTTACAAGCCACAGACTCACAAACGCCGTGTCACTCTTTTTAAATTAATAATTATCTACTCACGACTTATAAATCAGAGGCTCGCAAACTTCGTGTCACATCTTGAAGTCAATAGTTGTTTATTCGTGCCTTACAAGTCAGATGGTCACAAATATTGTGTCACACCATGAAGTCAATAGTTGTTTATTCATGACTTACAAGCCCGATGATCACAAATTTTGTGTCACACCATGAAGTCAATAGTTGTTTATTCATGACTTACAAGCCAGAGGGTCATAAACTTCGTGTCAACCTTGAAATCAATAGTTGTTTATTCATGACTTACAAGCCTGAGGGTCACAAACTTCGTGTCAACCTTGAAATCAATAGTTGTTTATTCACGACTTACAAGCCAGAGGGTCATAAACTTCGTGTCAACCTTGAAATCAATAGTTGTTTATTCGTGCCTTACAAACCTGAGGGTCACAAATTTTGTGTCACACCTTGAAATCAATAGTTGTTTATTCACGCCTTACAAGTCTGAGGGTCACAAACTTCGTGTCACACCTTGAAATCAATAGTTGTTTATTCGTGCCTTACAAGCCTGAGGGTCACAAACTTCGTGTCAACCTTGAAATCAATAGTTGTTTATTCGTGCCTTACAAGCCTGAGGGTCACAAACTTCGTGTCACTCTTTGAAGTCAACAGATGTTTATTCATGATTTACAAGCTGATGTTTATGTACTGTGCATCTGCTTATTTGTTGTTAAGCACACAGCTACACGATGGGCTATTTGTTCTCTGCTCACTGCATGTATCGAAATCTGATTTTTAGCGCTTTAAGCACTCAGACTTTCCCCAGGGGTGGAAGACATGTCAAAGATTGATTTTACTTTTTTTTTTTTTACAGCAGGTTGTTACAGTGGATATTCTGATGTTGAGCAACAGTGTGTAACCATGACAACCGACGACTGAGGTAATAACTAAATATTTCCAAGGGTAGAACCAGGCCTGAGACATTGTTCTTATAAATCTCAGAGAAAGGAAGTTTCAAATATGCTCCACAAGTAATAACTATCTTGAAGCTAACAGGCCTAACACTTGTGATAAAAAAATTACGTAAATGTTAGAAGCGTAAACGTCTTGGTTTCCAATGATTTGCCATCTGTCCGGGATTAAACTATAACTTTTATACTCTTATACCAGGTCTGTACGCAGAATGTTTCAAAGGAAGGGGGGCTCTAATTTGTAAGATCAAAAGCCAACACATATTCTGCGAAGCACAACCTGCATTCAAGGCATACTAATGCTACGGGGGATTCGGAGGCATGGTCCCCCAGAAACTTTGTAAAAAATAGGTGCTATGAGATTAAATATGGAAGCAATTTTGCATGAAAATATAGCTCAAACAATTGCATGACTGTTCACATCAAATCCAGAAACATCCAATGAACAGTCGACAAATCATCATTCTGTTGTAACACTGAATGGGGAGCTAGACTTAAGTTAGCATACATCTGTATGTTTTATTATAGTAAAGTACTGTACTATCTACATGTAGAGTAGTTATTAATTGTTAAATTATATTACTAATTTAAACAACTCTGTACAAAATTTATTAGCTATTTCACTCACTGGCTATCACATACGTACATGTATGCACTACTGAACTATTATGCTAGCATGAGATGTGAATAATTAATACGATGTCAATAATCATCTATGTTCACTTTTAGTGAGTCACTTCTGTACAGCATTGTTTTGTTAGGGAAACACCAGAAACAATGTCTTGATTCGGACCTTGCAAATTTACAGAAGCTTCTTTAAAATAGTAAATGGAACGTTGTAAAGCTGTTAAACAAAAATGAATTCAAATATGATTTTCAGTAGTGGAAACGTAACCCAGCATGTAATGTACACATTCAGTAGTGGAAAACGTAACCCAGTATGTAATGTACACATTCAGTAGTGGAAAACGTGACCTAGCATGTAATGTACACATTCAGTAGTGGAAGACGTGATGAAGCTGCTTGATGATAGATTACCTTTAAAAGTTCCACTTTGGGGGGGGGGGATTAATTCCTTTAACTTGATCGATACAATTTCGTATTGATGGAACTGATCATGAAGTTACAATAACAAGATTAAGTGAGTGACCTGTGCAATGAGTGTACAAGGCCTTGCTTTGCATATCTCGAATTTGTTTTTGGACACCAGATTTTTTGCCAACCGTCATATCATTGACCACACAATTCATTTAGAGATAATCCAACATCAGTCAATATCTTTGTAACTGCACATACAATATCTGTTGCTCTGACCCCGTGTAGTTTAACAAAACCAATAAATTCTTCCCTAATTTCATAGTTGTCATCTACAAAGCGGAGACATATTGGAAAATGTTTCACATTGTGAGAAGACACTTCATCAGGAAGATAAGAATAAAAACTAGCCGTTTTTACGTCATCAATAATTTTTACTCTAATTACTTTATGCCCTATGACATCAGTGATATCATTATGTGAGAAGAGAGATAAATATGTAGAATTTTTTGGGATGATACAAATGATACATCATTTTCTGCACAATCTTTCAACAAGGCCAGAAAATTGCCAGAATTTACACCTTCGGTATCGCAACGAAATGCTAAGCCTTGTTTTCCTAAAATCAAAATGGCACGAACAATTTGATGAAGAATATGTTTATTCTGATTTACACATGATTGAAGGGCACTGTTGGTAATAATATCAATTATACTGGATGATGGATGTTTAACGGAAGCCTTCAAAGCATCAGCAACCTGCATAGTAAGTATCACGATGATAAACAAGCTTAGAATGTTTTCTTAAAGTATCACTGATAGCTAATTTTAGTAGTTAAATGACTTGTTGACAAGTAATACTTTATAACGTTGACTATGCACTGAAAGAAAGGTATCACAAAAAAATGCCATCCAATTTGGGGCTGTACGATAATCATAATTATTTTTCAAGGCGGTTAAACTTGCGGTTACACCCACGAGTAAAAGTGCAAGGAAAAATGTTTGGTGGAGCCACACGCTTAAAAAGATAGGAATACATTTCACCATTTCATAGATCACCAACAGCTTCTCATTTTTCATCAACTGATTTTGTTGGTGTCAATAAATTGCCAATGTAAATGCATGGCTCGGTGACTACAGAAATACCATGACAAATCTCTAATGAATCCATGACTGGTGTAGTGCAGTGTGATGATGATGGTCCAGGAAGAACGGGGTTGTCAGTGCTTGAAGCAGTTTGAGGCTCAAGTAAACCAGTTTGCATATAATCAGTATTATCGGCACAAAAATATAGCTCAATAGTGTCAGCCTCACAAGCTTCACAATCGCTGGCACCAGAGAGAGACTGAGATGTTGACTGGGTTGTGTCATTAGCAGTGTCTGAAAACAAAAATATATTGTAATTTTAAAGGGGCAACCAGTATATAGCTTTAACATAACATTGTAGTTTATATAGTAAAGATATATAGACGAATTATAATATAATTATTCATGGACTAAACGCAAAGTTTATAATTTAAAACACCAAACCTATACATAACACAACATAAGGTAGCTATTCAAATTGCGTGACAAAGGTTATATTAGCTACTAAAGCAGCAAAGCTACGCAATACTGTACCTTGGTCGTCGTGTGTCAATCATTTTCTTTTGCTGGTAAAAACATTCGTTTATCGCTGCAATCAGTTTCATATAGGTGATTCAGTAACAAGTGTCGAAGGTCTAGCTAATATATCGTATACTGTGTAGTCTCGAGAGACTACACAGTATACGATATATTAGCTAGACCTTCGAGAGACTACACAGTATACGATATATTAGCTAGACCTTCGAGAGACTACACAGTATACGATATATTAGCTAGACCTTTGAGAGACTACACAGTATACGATATATTAGCTAGACCTTCGAGAGACTACACAGTGTACGATATATTAGCTAGACCTTCGAGAGACTACACAGTATACGATATATTAGCTAGACCTTCGAGAGACTACACAGTATACGATATATTAGCTAGACCTTCGAGATCGAGCCAGACTCTTACTTGTAATTTTCAATTCGGTTTAAGATTATTAGCTCCTTCCTTGTACGAAAATTAAAATCTACAAAAATCCTTAAACTTCAAACCCACAATCACTTTATAGTTCTATTTCCGTGACAAGACGAAACTTGCTTGTGCTCAAAACCAGGTGTATTAATAATTTAAATGTTACATTTTTGAACGTATTTCTTGTGTATAATCCTAATAATCCAGCAAAAAAATTGTTCAAATCAGCAGTAGTAGCGAAGCCTAATTAATGTGCAAAAAAAGTGTTGCTTTCAACACCTGTAGCCCTAACTGATACATATATACACGATTGTTTAAGTTTAATGGGAGAATTATGATTGGACAGTTTATATAGTGTAGGTGTCATATTTAGTTATTTATAGAAGCGAGAGTTAATGGCAAATTTGTTTACGTAATTGTTTACGAATCATATGTTGTGTCGCGTATACGTTCAACAGTTATGAGTTAGTGATTGTTATATTGTTGCGTCATGTTACTAGAACTTTCTGAATTGTTCTCATAGGTTCTCATAATATTATTGCATCAGAATATCTAGTATTGCGTGGAACGTTCTTAGCTTCTGCCGAGCTATAAATACGCGTCAAAAGATTATTATTTAGGTCTAGACTGTGTGATTGTGAGTTTAGTGATAATTGTTTTGTTTTTGAATTTTGCGCAAAGCTACACTAGGGCTATCTGCGCTAGCCGTCCCTAATTTAGCAGTGTAAGACTAGAGGGAAGGCAGCTAGTCATCACCACCCACCGCCAACTCTTGGGATACTCTTTTTCCAACGAATAGTGGGATTGACCGTCACATTATAACGCCCCCACGGCTGAAAGAGCGAGCATGTTTGGTGGGATGGAGATTCGAACCCGTGAACCTCAGATTGCGAGTCGAGTGCCTTAACCACCTGGCCATGCCGGGCCTTAGTGATAAAGAGCGTATAGTGGGGATTTTTAAAGTGAAATTATCACAGACTGTATTGTAATAACACAGCAGAAAAGAATAATTCATCTTGTCAGTTGTGATCTAAAGTAATTAAACCCGCCTGTGTGGATAAGACTGATAATCGAGTGTAGCGAACATTTGTGTATACGTTTGGCTTGTTTTAATATATTATTTTAAAACAAGTGGACTGTGTTGACGTTTGTTTCTTGCTGAAATTTATCGCCAACAAATTATAGATACTTACTGTAAGTAATCCGGCCTATAAAACCTGACAGTAACAATACAGCATCGCATGCCACTATTTCAAGCCATAAAATGCTAATGCTTCATCAGAAGAATGTAAACTATGTAGCAAAAGTTAAATACCATAGTACCTGCACTATAACTATATAAGTATTTTTTTATATCACAAAAATAGGGGGTTTGGTCGAACCCCCTCGAACTCCCTCTGCGTACGTGCGTGTATATATAAAGGGTTTCAGATAAACTTTTGATTCCCATCATCCAGCTGTAGCTAACCAGCTCTGGTAATGAATGGAAGACCTCTTGGACAGTGACTCGTGAGTGACAAAATAATGGGTCTGAAAAGCTATTTTTATACACCACCTGCAAGTTGAAATTAGAAATGAACAAATTAAAAAACAAACAAATAGGTTTGCAGTTTATATGTTTTTATCGCATATTTTAGATTTTCCAATGCTTCGCCAATTATTGGAGTTAAGATTTTAACTCATAATGGAGCTATTTAATAATTTAGATGTTATATTTTTGAATGTATTTCTTGTATATAATCCTAACAATCCAGCAAAAAATTGTTCAAATCAATAGCTGTAGCTAAGCTTAATTAACGCGCAACACAATGTTGCGTTCAATGACTGTAGCCCTAACTGATACAGAGAGTAATATATGAACTCTGAATGGTGTAGATATAATGATGGGATTCTACACATATCTTTATCTAACATACTTCATTTTAGAGCTTCTAACTCTTTAGCTAAATGCAATACTTCAAATTCACAATGCACAATTACTCTTTTAAATAAATTTATGTAAATAAATTGGAAAGGTAAACACAAATTCTCATAAAAGGTGACTGTAGCTATTTGACAATATCTACATTGGGCAGTTAGTTCAAAGAACGCCGACAGAAGAAAAAAAGTTATTTATATATTAAGTTAATCACAATCAGAAGCGTCCCCCCCCCCTTTCAGGGGATAGAGTTTTACCTGTGTGACACTAGGCCGAACTTTCTCTATCTCTTTCAATACAACTTTCCCTATGTAACACTAGAAATGTATTTTTTAGTTCATTGGCTTTGTATCGAACTTGTAGATATCACAGAAACCGCCCTAGAGGGGGCTCCCTCCGAATTCGAGACAGCCGCAGCCACTGTGTAAGACACTTTTTTTTTTACAACTCCAACCTTCTTCCCCTCTCACAAACAAATGTTGTCCCTGAACCTCATTTCAGGCTTGGGTGCCAGTTTTTGCATCTCTCGTGAACAGGATTAAACATATGATATTCTGAGCCTACTTCGTGATAGGGAGATTGTAATTTTATCATTAAATGAGAATGTTCAGATCGAATGAAGGAATCGGCATGTGACTGTCCCTGTCCAGTAAGTCTGGATGAACCCTTGAGCTTGTAATCATTCCTCACGAACGGAGAAATAGAAAGGAAGTAAACCTTCGATAGATCAAGTCCTTTACTGACCACTGAGTTGTAGCTAATATCTTCATAAACACGTTATTCACTGCAACTATAACAGAAGATCATTTCAAACCAGGTCATGTCGTTGCTCCAAAGTGTGTTAAGATTAAATACAACTTTGGAACATGTAAACATCATGTATTATGTTTGAAGAAACAGTAATGTGTCCTCGTGATGGTGATGGCTACAAGATCCCACTGCCCATGTCTTTAAGTGACCAGTCACATAGAGAGTGACCAACTGATGGTATGAAATAAATGTAGTTATCGCAACACTAAGGCTACCTCTCTCTTATGTTAAATTTATTTTTGTAACATTGGGAAAATTCCTTTCTCTTTGGATAAGACTTCATCTGTGTAAAACTATAAAAGCCTTCTCCCCAGGATTATGTGTGGTAACAACATTTTTCCCCAGAAATATGTGTGGTAACAACATTTTTCCCCAGAAATATGTGTGGTAACAACATTTTTCCCCAGGAATATGTGTGGTAACAACATTTTCCCCCAGGAATATGTGTGGTAACAACATTTTTCCCCAGGAATATGTGTGGTAACAACATTTTTCCCCAGGAATATGTATGGTAACAACATTTTTCATTTCCTTGGTTCGGATTCCTTCCTTTCAGCTGAAGTAAAGGGTAAACCTCCAAGTACTTACGAATAAGACACATTCTTAAAAACTTAGATTACCACATATGTACATAAGTGAAGCTTGTAGTCAGTAAATATCATTTTCTGAAACACGTGGTGCCATATACAAAAATTGAGTCATTTGACGAGTTACTGAATACAGAATATTTTTATACCACTGTCTTCCTAACAATGTTAGCGAATGCACTGCATTGTTAGAAACATACGTAGTGAAAGAGGATTACACACGAAAAGGATGAATTGCATAAAAGAGGTGTGCAAAGTTCAAGGGCTCGTGTCTGTTTTTTACATAGAGTGACTGGGCTCTCGAAGCGGGGGAGGAGAGGAAAAATGAAAATAAACGGTCTCTTTCTGGCGCACCTAGAAATCTTTTACATTTTGGTCACTTTGAAATGGTGGAACACCTGGAAGGTTTTAGTCATGGTCACTTTAAAGTGGTGGAACACCTAGAAGTTTTTAGTTATGGTCACTTTGAAGTAGTGGAGCACCTAGAAGGTTTTTATTTGTGGTCACTTTGAAGTAGTGGAGCACCTAGAAGATTTTTATTTTTGGTCACTTTGAAGTGGTTGAGCACCTAGAAGATTTTTATTTCTGGTCACTTTGAAGTGGTTGAGCACCTAGAAGGTTTTTAGTCATGGTAACTTGGAAGTTGTGGAACACCTAGAAGTGTGTTGTTTGTGGTCCCTTTGAAATGGAGGAGCACCTAGAAGGTTTTTAGTCATGGTCACTTTGAAGTGGTGGGACACCTAGAAGATTTTTAGTTGTGGTCACTTTGAAGTTGTGGAGCACCTAGAAGATTTTTAGTTGTGGTCACTTGGAAGTGGTGGAGCACCTAGAAGATTTTTAGTTGTGGTCACTTGGAAGTGGTGGAGCTCCTAGAAGTGTAATAATGGCTGGAGACGGCTTGAATGGGTAATGAAGAAAAACTTTAATATAACAGCAAATGTACAACGTTTCGACAAGGTTTTGTCATCATCAGGTACTCTTAGAAGTGTGTTGTTTGTGGTCCTTTTGAAGTGGTGGAGCACCTAGAAGATTTTTAGTTGTGGTTACTTTGAAGTTGTGGAACACCTAGAAGTGTTTTGTTCGTGGTCACTTTGAAGTAAGTCCCATCTTCGTTGTGAGATAACCTGAGCGAGAGATGGTCGCTAGCAGGTGGGCCTGGCCCCACAAAAACTACTTTTGGCCCGTTCAGTTCCCATTCATAACGTAACATTTATTTTACCAACATCTGAAATAAAATAGTCAAACAATGTTGACTTTCTATACTTTATTTTCCAGATTACACAGTTAGCCTTCTAATGTGTTTTGCATGAATGTCTTTTGACGTAATGTTTTTCTTGAGAAAAATGTAAAAATCAAAGAATAAAACTTTGATCTAGTACAACCGACCCTCAAGCTCAGAGAAGCCTAGGCCTGAACGCATCAAAACAGTTTGGAATTAATCCTTTTCAAATGTTGAAAAATAAAATTATAGATATAAATAATCACTCCATGCCCTCAAGGCGACCATAACTCCCAAGACTTTTAATGGCTTTAGTCCTTCAAAGTGACCACAACTAAAAACGCTTCTAGGTGCTCCACCACTTCAAAGTGACCACAAATAAAAACTTCTAGGTGTACCACCACTTCAAAGTGACCATGACTAAAAACCTTCTAGGTGCTCCACCGCAGTATTTTACTTACTTTTTAATATTTATTACATTAATAACAACTACATCAACAGTCTTGGTTTTCTAAATAACTATCTTTCAATAACAATAGCTTCTTTTCTAGGTTTTAACAATAATAAATATTTATTTTTATTTCACAGATTTTTTAAATTATCCATAGTTGGCAATGTCCCGACCAAGCATTATACCTTTTACATTCTTTTAAGGCTTCTTTTTAACAGCAATTAAAAATAAGTTTACTGTTAATGAAAACTCTACAGTGGTAGGATTGACTCGGGTCAACACTACTGCACATCACTGACCTAAATAAAACTGATTTATTTATTTATTGACTCGGGTCAACATTTCGGCACACTCCATACATCATAGACCCACTTAAAGATAATTTATTTGTTTAAACATAAATATGTATAACGAACTATCTACTTTGCTCCCACTGCAGAGATCAAAACACGAATGTTAATGTTACAAGTGCTAGAGCTTACTGGATGAAGGGAGAGGCCAATGAAAACATGGAAATTATCCACAATGACTTGGTGTTAGGATCTGTGATTACACTAAGCCAATACTATCAATTATTATGTATAAACATATTTTTATGTTAAATCTTTCTACAGGAATAATTGCTTTTGAACAACAAAGGAAAAGACAGCCTTTCAGACTCCGAGTGCCTTACATTGTATTTTTCTTATAAAAAAATACTTTGAGTAAGTATCCGTTTACTTATATATTTTAGTGTACATCATTCAATCTCTATAACTTATCCATAGCGTGATAATTACTAAAACTTTGAGTTTATGTGTGTGATAATGTCTCATCCGGGGCTTTTAAAAATCATTTTCACAAAGTAAGTTAATGTCAATCAACCTGCCAAATCACAGAAACAAAAATAACTTTCACAAAGTTAAAGATATAAAAAATACTTCCCATACCACAGAGATGTATGTTATATATGACGAAGTGAGAAATCTAAGGACTGTAACTCAGAAAGAAGATTGGGTGCTGTGAGTGTATTCGAACTTTTAACGACAAGGTCTGCAAGGATTGCTGGCTTTAATAAGGCTACTATATCCAGATGTGCAATAGCCAATCAGGAGCGTCAGTTCATTTCACGACTGACACGAATAACTTGCAAATCTAAAAAAAAAACAAAAAAAAAAACAATAAACAATAATATTAAGTTTTTCATGCTGTATTCTGGTGTACACCTGAAGAATCTTGTCAATAACCCCAATCTAACATGCTGTATTCTGGTGTACACCTGAAGAAACTTATCAATAACCCCAATCTAATCATCACATCTGTAGTAGAGCTTTCTGGAGTTTTCTATTTATTCGAACGTGCTGCAACAAAAACATGTCTATTCCGCTGCAGTGAACATTGTCGAGTGGGTTTTTTTTTTGTCTTTATTTTTCAGGAGTAAGATTGTAATAAAGAGGGTGAACACCCTATACTGATTTCTATACTATATTTATTTTTAAAAATATCAATAACATTTCTCATGAAAATGTTGCCAAGGTGGCATTTTAAACGTTTCGCTGTTGCGACACGAGGTAATAATCATTTATATTTGGTTTCTTCTTGATGCAATAATCACTTGCATTGTTTTCCTTGATGTAATGATTACTTATCTAGTCTGTTCATGATGTAATAATTACTTATCTAGTCTGTTCATGATGTAATCATTACTTATCTAGTCTGTTCATGATGTAATCATTACTTATCTAGTCTGTTCATG